>NC_061770.1:43900786-43993260 GCF_022458985.1 Mugil cephalus
GTTGTTGTTGTACTTGGTGTAGTTGTAGTGGGTGTGGTGGTTGTAGTTGGTGCAGAAGTCGTTGTTGTAGTTGATTCTGTGGTTGTTGTAGTGGGTGCAGTGGTTGTAGTTGGTGTGGTGGTTGTGGTTGTAGTTGGTGCAGAAGTCGTTGTTGTAGTTGATTCTGTGGTTGTTGTAGTGGGTGCAGTGGTTGTAGTTGTACTTGGTGTAGTTGTAGTTGGTGTGGTGGTTGTGGTTGTAGTTGGTGCAGTGGTTGTTGTTGTTGTAGATGTTGTGGTTGTAGTTGGTGCAGGAGTTGTTGTAGCTGAGTCTGTGGTTGTAGTTGGTTCAGACATTGTTGTAGTTGATTCTGTGGTTGTTGTAGTGGGTGCAGTGGTTGTAGTTGGTGTGGTGGTTGTGGTTGTACTTGTTGCAGTGGTTGTAGTTGTACTTGGTGCAGTTGTTGTTGTTGCATATGTTGTGGTTGTAGTTGTTTTCGTGCTTGTGGTCATAGTTGGTTCAGAAGTTGTTGTAGTTGATTCTGTGGTTGTAGTGGGTGCAGTGGTTGTTGTTGTACTTGGTGTAGTTGTAGTTGGTGTGGTGGTTGTGGTTGTAGTTGGTGCTGTGGGTCTTGTTGTAGACGCTGTGCTTGTAGTTGGTGCAGTAGTTGTGGTTGTAGTTGTTGCGGAAGTCATTGTAATTGATTCTGTGGTTGTTGTACTGGGTGCTGTGGTTGTAGTTGTACTTGGTGTAGTTGGTGTCGTCGTTGTTGTCATAGGTGCTGTGTTTGTAGTTGATTCTGTGCTTGTACTTGCTGTAGAAGCTGTTGTTGTCATTAGTTTTTTGGTTGTGGTTGTTGTAGTTGGTGCAATGGTTGATGAACCAGATGCTTCAGTGGTTGCCCTTGTAGTTGCTGTCATTGTTGTCGTAGGTTCTGTGGATGATGCTGCTGCTGCTGCAGCAGTTGACAAAGTGGTCGCTATTTTTGTTGGTGTTATGGTTGTAGTTGGTCCCGTAGTTGTAGTTGTATGTGTTTCTGTTGTTGTAGTTGCTATAGCTGTTGTAGGAGATAAAGATGTTGTTGTTAGCATGTCTGTGCAAAACATAAAACTATAAACCTGATTAAAAATATGTTTCCAAATAGGTTCACTTGCCCCATTGAAGTTTCAATGAAGGAAGTTATCTTCACCAACTCAAGTGTGCTGTTAATAATTGTTAAATTTATCACAACCCACCCAAATTATTAAAATGAACCTCCTTACCACTCATTTCCCATTAGTTGCAGTAATGTTTTTTCTTTATTTTGTCCAGAGACACATTAGTCATTCCACTCACCTGTTAGCACCATGAAAATTGATATCAGCACTCGAACTCCCATTCCGTCTTCCTTTGAGTCTGTCAAAATCAAACAAGCCAAATTAACAAAATTCATATCATCAGCTTTTTCATAAGAGTTACTCAAATCCTTATCTTTCCTTTTATTTTATGATCAGATATTGTATATTTTATATTGTGGTATCACAATAGATGCAAACTGTAAGTTCCACAATCAATTTTTTTTTTCACTTGCTTGTTTGTTTTTGTGAAAATGATTTCTTTAAATGGCAACTTATTTGATGTACACACAAATCCCTCTGTTAACTAAACTTTTGTCATAGTAACCTAGACACAGTCCTTACGTTTAAATTGGGGAAAAAATTTAGCCCTCGGGCACCATTGTGGACAATTTGTCCATCTGGGGAAATTTTCATTTGAATTTTTTTTAACAATCATTTTGGCTGTTACAAGAACACAAGACAAAGTCTCTCCCTACACAAAGTTTAAAATGGGAATAAAATTCTAATAGCTTAACACAATCCTGAAAAATGTGTTCTACCCCCTTGAGTCATTACGGACAAAAATGTCCACTTCTAAAAAACTGCAAAAAGAACTTTACTGATTACTTTTTTCTTTTTTTCTCCATAAATCTCCTAAACAATTTCAGCCTTTTGCAAAACTGCCAAACATTCAATCATTGAGGATTTTAACCATGTAATTCCAAGGTTGATTGATGGATTGTCCATAATGGCGAACAGTTTATCCAGTGTCTTCCTGTCCCTTACTGAGACAAATGACTTCAGCTCCAACTACCGATCACATGTCCAGCCTTTTGGAGCAATTTGTTGAACCTACTGGTGTCTTTTTTGCTGGTACTACTTCCTCCACAAACCACGGCAAAGAACAGGGCACTTGCACCAACAGACTGGTAGAAAGATTCTAGTAAGTCACTGCACGCATTGAAAGACCTGAGCTTTCTGAGAAAGTAGAGTCTACTAAGGCCCTTCTTCTACACAGCATCACTGTTGTCCCTACAGTCCAGTCTGTTGTTCACATGGACTCCCACATACTTGTAGCTGTCCACTACTCCCGCCTCCAGGCCCTTGATGGTGATGGGCTCCACTGGTGTCCTCTTCCTCCTGAAGTCAATGACCAGCTCTTTGGTCTTGTCCACATTTATTAGGTAGGTGGTTTGCCCGGGACCACTCCACAAAATCTGTGATCAGTGTCCTATACTCCACCACCTGTACATGTCTAATACATCCTACCACTGCAGAGTCATCAGATAACGTCTGCAGGTGGCAGGACCCAGAGCTGTATCGGAAATCAGAGATGTAAAGAGTGAACAGGAAAGGAGATAAAAAAAAGCCCCCTGTGGTGCCCTCACATCACTGTCAGGGATCTGACAGGGAGCCCCCCGATGCACAAACTGAGGCCTGACAGACAAGTAATCAGCAATCCAGGAGACAGTGGAGGAGCCGACACCCATTCTGAGCAACTTCTCATTCTTCAGGAAAGGCTGAATTGTGTTAAAAGCCCTGGAGAAATCAAAGAACATGATCTTCCCACCATCCAGGTGAGAGTGAGCTCACTGCATCAAGTAGATGACAGCATCATCCACACCAACATTGAGGCCAGATGGGATGGGCTTCTTCGGCACTGGTACTAAGTAAGAGGTTTTCCATAGTACCAGTATCTTTTCTAACTTCAGACTCAGGTTAAACATGAAGTGCAGGAGACCAGGCAGTTGGGAACCGCAGGTCTTGAGGACCCGGGGGTTTACACGGTCTGGGCCTACCATATTAGTGGAACACAATGTAACTTTAAGACATGGCAACAATTCCTGGACATATTGAAGATGTTATTTCAAATGTTTCTCCAGACTTCATTATTGGTGTTGATGTTAAAGTAATTTTCCCGTTTACTTATTGGAATATGGTGTGTTTTATTAGTGGAACATATTAGTTTATACAGTTTTGAGAGTGGTGTGCTAATTTTTGCAATTTTGTTGATGTCGTCCAACAGTGGTAGCTGGTCTAAACCGGTATTTTATATGTTTATTTTTGTCTGGACTGTGTTTTTTCGATTGGATATGTTGTAAAAAAAATTTTTTTAAATATGTCAGTGAGTTGTTGGAATGATAGCTGGTTGTTACATCGGAAATGTGTGATTCCTTTTTGTGATTCCTTTTTTTTTCCATTTAGTGCCTATCAGGGTTGATTTATGTGTTGTTAAGTCTGGGTTGTTCTAGTTTGTGGTGTGTTTTATTTTATTGACATTTATTGACTTTCCACCCATCTGTCAGAGTTGTGGCAACTGCAGTGTTTTTAAAGCAGTTGTGGTGTTTGATTGTGTTACTAATGAAGGGCAGACTTGTAACAGCTATGCATTGATTTGAATATTTCAACTGAAGAAGCCTGTCTTACATCAAGCACAAAGTTGTGGTGTGGGTGCCCAGTAAGAAAAGGCCCACTCACCTGCCTTTTTTCTGACCTTTGGAACACACGGACAGCCACTGTCCTGGAAGCACAGAGATCGTATGGGCACATATATATTTATTAGGCCCTTTAAATAAGGAGGTGTCAAACCATTTAAGATCTTAAAGGTTAAAAGGAAACCCTTAAAATCTGCCCTCTAAACTGAACAGGGAACCACAGAAGAGAGGCCAGCACTGGTGTAATCTGGATGACCCATAGAGAATGCTGCTGCATTCTGAACTATCAGAAGACCATGAAAACTTTTCTTGGGCAATCATGACAGCAGAACATTACAATAATCGAGGTTGGGAGGCATGAACAAGGGTCTTGTTATTTTAACAATTTGAGACCTTTCAGAGCACAGCAATTTGCAGTACATAGAAAATATGCAGCTTGTAAAAGGCATAAAGGCAAGACAAAGGCATGAATAAGGGTCTCAACATCTTTCATTGACAGAACTGATCTTCTCTCTATTTTTCTTAAGTGAAAAAATGCTGCACACGCCACCTCTTTTACATGTAACTCAAATTAAAGGGTCTGATCTAGAACAACACCAAGGTTTTTACCCAGTCCTTGCGATGTATAATGTGATTGTCTACAGAGTAAAATGATCAAACTGCTGTTTAGATACTGAGCGGCCAGTATCATCTCAGCTTTATCAGTTTAACAGCAGACAGGTGGTGGATAACCAGGACCTCACAGTAGTCAGAAAAGTTGAATCTTCAGCGTCTGACCTTCTATATGCAACAACAGGCATATATAATTGTATGTCACCTGCATAGCAGTGAAGGGCAATCCTAAAAGAGCATAGCATTAGCCTAAGTGGTGCTATATACAATGAAAAAAGCGATGTACCCAGGACAGAGTCCTGTGGGATGCCATAGCTGACAGGACAATTGTCAGAGAAGGCATTATTGTAAAACACGTGTTGAGATCTTCCAGTCAGGTACAATTGCAGCCATGTAAGCACCTGACAAGAGATGTCGAAATAGTTCTTCATCCCGTCTAGAAGTATGTAATGATCCACTGTATCAAAGGCTGCGGTAAAGTGGAGCAACAGAAGAGCAAATGTTGAGTCTGAGTCAGGCCTGAAATTTTATAATTTTAGGGGCAAGGCCACTTGGTCTCTTGTGTTTTTTTAGGGCACAAAGATCAAAGGCCGGGGCATCAAGGCCATAAAATAAAACAATGATTATAAGTTTGTGTCTATAATGAATTTAATTTAAGGACTAACAATACCTCTGAGGAAGATTGGAGTCTCAGTTGAAACAACTCCTACACTATTATGTCGAAGACATAATAGTGTAGCAAATAGTGTAGGAGTTCAAAATATTGAACATATCTAACCTTATCAATCCACCACTCACTTCAAAAACTGTAAAACTGTATTAAACTTATATCCTCCCATAATTTTTGCTCAATTGACCATTATTGAGCATCTTCAGACTGTACTAGCCTACTAGATTAATCAAAATTGAGTCTGGAGTGCATTAAAATGTTTGTCTGTAAACAAACATATACTAGCTTGCAGGCTACCAATTAACCCACAAGAGCACAGACCGATTTCTCAATCAAGGAAAGTTACTGAGGAAATAAAATAACTAAATATGACAAAGAAAACATTTCTGACCTTTTATTTTTAAAATTAGCACTCTCATGTCTCAAGATCTGAAATATTAAATTACAAGCAAATTTGCAGAACACTGCAACACTGGCAGTAACAAAACAGTGCCAACTGCATAGATTAAAAAAGTGGCTATGAACAGCCAACACATATCATGTATCATATTATGGCAGGAACAAGCAGTAGTAGCATCCATGACCTTAGGCTTAAAGCCCGACAAAGCAAAAACTTGACAGCAAGCTAATTAGCGTTTGTCACAGTCGGTACTCGGCACGTTAAAAGTGGGCCAACGTCGCAACGACATAACGTTACTGTACAAGCAATGCTTATTTATCGATAACAAACTTAGGCCCTATATGTTGAAATTCCTATCTTATCCTGCTTTCACATCGAAAATCTTGGGTGACCCGGGTCACACAACATTTTCAGACCCGGGTGGACTCGCCCTTGGTGCTTTTTACATCGGCACAAGTAACGGGTCAGACCTCCTACCTGTGAGAGCTGCATGTCTGTTTTTTCTTTCCTCATAGTCATCGCGTTAATTGCAGATAACATTGCAGTCTCTTGTTGACCTGAAGAATGGACCCATCAAACCCCTGCTCTTTCAAAAGGCTGCTGATATAAGAATAAATCACTGTGACCTGCACAGAGCCCGACTACCGCCAAATCTCTTCTTCGCCTCGGATGCCATGATCTTAAAAAAGTTCCTGAGATAGGCTAAACAAGCTGTATATAAAACAGTCGCACATGTATTTCATGAGCTGAAGCTTCTCATCATACAGATCATAAAGATCATACAGTCTGTCAGGCCGTCGAGTGACAAAATCATCAACATCAGCGCAGTCAACTTTTTCTCTCTCTTCAGTGCAAATTCAACGTCACGTTTGATAATATCGCCTGGTTGGCTGGTGATAGATTGGTGTTCTTACTGTTATTATAGCCCGTCGGAGCGGTTCATGCCACGCTCAAATCAGATCCACCACTGACGAGTTGCCCAATAAGAATCCACAACGTCATCAAAACACGTTTTTTTTTTTTTTCTCAATAGACGCTGGTGGTGTTAAAGCCTGCAGATAGCAGGGGATCAATGCCACTGTGGCCTTACAGCAGATATTTTTTTTTCAAGGCCACAAGGCCAAATTGGGCCATGAAATTCCTGCCCTGGTCCAAGTCCATGACCAATAGCAAATCATTAATGCCTTTTGTGAGAGCTGTTTCTATTTGTGTGTATGAATATATATATATATATAATAATATATTATATATAATATATATATATATATATATATATATATATATATATATATAATGTCATGCCTTTCAGGAAATTAATATTTGAATATATTGAATGAACCTTGACTGACACCCTGAATGCACTGCCGACATCTTGTATTTGCACCACTGACTCAAAAATGAGTCAGTGGGCTCGGGATTTGGTTGCGGCCATTGTTAACATTCACCAATGCTTTTGGTTTTATGAGTGTTTACTTTTATGTGCAACGAAGCTATGGCGACAAAGTAATTTCCCTTGTGGATCATTAAAATCTGTCTAAGTCTAAGTCTGTTGTTGTGGATTCGCTGATCGCGGCGAATGTTCGCATTAGCATATACATTCATTTTGCCACGTTAGCCGGAAGTTAACACATATTTGTATTACAGTGTTTTCAGTATATAAAACTAATTTGTAAATTTTGTTTGTCCAGTTTTACAGTGTTTCTCAGGTAAATACTCTTAGTGGGACCTGTTGTCTATCTGCTGAGCCATGGTAGCAAGGCAGAATACAAAGTTTCATTCAATATATTCAAAGGAATGGCATGCCATAATATATATATATATATGAACTTGATGAATGTGTCCCCAAGTGCAGTCACAAAAAAACATCAAGCACCACAACAAGGAAGACCAAGAGTCATGTTTGCTGCTGAGGATGACCTGGCCTCCATAGACCAATGAAATAAACTCAGTCGAAATGGTATGGGATGAGATGAAGCACAGACTGAAGGCAAAAGAACCAAGTGTTCACCATCTCTGGGAACTCCTTCAAGACTGTTTTTGAAGGAACTTGGCTGGTAGGTTGTTCCAAACATCTTAGGAGAACTAACCACAGATTTTCTGTGGGTGTAGACTTCCTCAAATCCTTCTGTCTCTTCACGTAATCCCATGTTATCCCATTCGATAATGTTGAGGTCAGGGCTCTGTGGGGGCCATGCCATCACTTCCAGGACTTCTTGTTCTTCTTTACACTGAAGATAGTTCTTAATGACCTTGGCAGTATGTTTGGGGTCTTTGTCATGCTAGAAAATACATTTGGGTCCAATCATACACCTCCCTGATAGTATCGTGTGATGGATAAGTATTTGCCTGTATTTCTCACCATTGAGGACACCATTAATCCTGACAAATCCCCAACTCCATTTGCAGAAATGCAGCCCCAAACTTGCAAGGAACCTCCACCATGCTTCACTGTTGCCTGCACTCATTACCGTACTGCTCTCCAGCCCTTCAGCGAACAAACTGCCTTCTGCTACAAACAAATACTTCAAATTTTGACTCTTCAGTCCAGAGTACCTGCTGCCATTTTTCCGCACCCCAGTTCCTATGTTTTTGTGCATAGTTGACAGCGATGCCAATATAATCTGACCACTTTAATCTAACATATAGTAATCTAAGGTGTTACTATTTTCAACTCAGTAATCAGATCAAAGTTACTTATCCAAGTCACTGTACATTACTTTTTTCCTGAGTAGAATTTGAGAGCAGAGAGCAGCACCTTAGGAGGTCCCCCACCATCCGTACAAGCTGGACTTTGGTGCAAAACCAGTAAGTGGGGGGAAATTGAAGAAGTCGGATCATAGTTTTCTCAAATATCTTACATAATGTCCTTATTTTACCTAAATAATATAATTATCACACATTCACATGACCTGTTTGTACCGTGCCAAAGTAGAAATAAATGACATAGATTTTGATCAAATAGGAAAGATGTCAATAATGATAAAAAAAAATTAAAGGGAAACCTCAGAAATATGATTTTACAGCAATATTGCAAAGAAAGAGATCATGTAGTTACCATAGATATGCAATAATATGTGAAATGCAGTAAATGAACATTTCCATAATGTATAGTGTATAAACGTATATTGTTCTTACCCAAAATAATCAGATGAAAAGGCGTTAATTCCTCCTGTTACTTAGGTAGATGTTTCAATCTATTTCCGTGTTTAAAAGTGAGTCCCATTCATGTACTTGATTCTGTAAATCTCTCACCTTATGTGACAGAATCTGTTCTTGGCTTTTATATTCCAATGGTACAAGTGGTAATGACGTGAATCAAAGATGACAGGTAAAGCAAAGATGTGTCTAAGAGAGGCTGGGGCGCATTCTGATACAGTCTATTAGCTGTCAGTTCCTTGGCTCATTGTCGTGGCCTCCTCCCTTCTTTTGTCTTGTTGAACTACTTTCTGGTCCAAGTAATGACAAAGAAACAAATATAAACGTCCCATGAGTTCACTAGAAAAACTCAAGAGTTTGTGTAAATAGATCATATACCCAATTTTGACAAAGTATAAATCATTTTTTGTGAAAGCCTATAAAAACCATATTCACTTGTTTGTATTGATGTGAGTAACTGCAAAGCCATGAAATCAATTAATTGATTCAATGAAAAATTATAATGAACAAATTTAAAATATCTCTGTATTTCGCTTCCAATCTGATTATCAGTGCAAAATGCAAATTTTTTTTTAAGAAATAATAATTAACAAATTATTGTCATAAAACATTTAAACTAAATGTGCAAAGGTGTGTGTCATAAAAATGACACATTTCTGAAACCTCGCAGTATATTTTCAATGCATATATAACAATTTGTGCTTTTTCAGTGGAACATTGCTGCGCTTTTCAAATGTGAACTCTGCTCAGAGTACTTTACAAAAGCAATGGAAAGCATAGAGCAAGCAAAGAGTTGATATTATATAAAACTGATTAATATTCTATATACTTGATTTGTTTCTTTGCACTGCACTTCCTGGAAACAGAAGGTTAACCTTGTGATTTATTTTTGGCAGAAAGGGAATATAATATAGATTAATATTCCATGTAATTTTCAGATGAGCTTGCTCCTCCCATTGCATGACACGTATTCAAGTTGTTATAGAATCCAGTCTAATAACAATATGTGCCCAACACATTTATTTAATGATTAATGTCTTGATTTTTATGACATTATATTTATGACTTGCCAGTTTTTTTTTTTTTATCTTGAAATATATATTTCTACACTGACTGTGCACTGCACGCTCTCTGTTTATACGAAAGGCTAATTTTCTGGTTTATGGCACTCAAAATAACTGGTATTGTGTCTGTGAAGAGTTTCATGGAATATAGAAATCCACTGGTATCGGTGAAGGTAGTGGGAATGGTGAGCTGAGCCGTATTAACATACATACCTTCAACATACATAAAATATCTGGGAGTTGGCTGTGCTTAGTTTGGTCACAATGTTCATCCTCAGCTCAGTGCAGAATGTAGAAGGGAGCTAAATCCAGTCTTTATTCTTTTTCTGTCATTATAACACTACTACACTGAGTCATAACCTTTAAACAACATTAGTTGAGGAAAACAATTTGATGCCTCCTATTATTAAATCCAGTTATACACTTTGGTGAGTCATCTCTGTGACAGCACATCAAATGACTTATGATCTTCTGAAAGGTTAAGGCAGTGAGTGTTGTCAGAGAATTTGGGTTAAGGCTGAGTCTTTGGCTGGTAGCCAGAGCACCAGAGGCAAAGGCTGAGGCATCCATAGAAAGAACAGGAGTTTCAAGATGTTGGCAGAACTTTGATTAACTGCATGAGCTGCATTTATAGTAAATCATGAAAGAGTTCAGATTCCAGAGCAGAGTAGTTGTAGCTGGTTTGAGTGTGATGCAGCTGATCAGGACTGGGACGGTGGCTGCAGGCAAGGAGGGAGTAGAGGAACAAACAGAGGGCATGACATTTGCTTTTGTCTTTAGATACTGTATTTGATGCATGATTTGTTGATGTGTTGGTGTGACATGTAATGTTCAATGTTATACATCAGCAGTGCACATTATAATGAAATTATGTTACACTGCAGCTATACACAGAAGAAATATAATAATAATAATGAAATATATTATTTACAGCTATCAGTGGATATATATATATATACAGAGAGAGAGAACAGCATGGTGAACTGCATCACAGAATATATCAAATTCTGTTTCGACAACAATACGCCATGGATCACCAGCAACCTGATACCTCTGCTGAACAACAAAAAGAGAACCTTCAGGTCTGGAGGCAAGAAGGAGCTAAGCAAGGTACAGCATCAACTTCGGGACAAGTTGAGGGAGTGCAAGAATTCCGACAGGAGGAAACTGGAGGTCAGACTTCAGGGAGGTGTGGTTAGGAATGAAAGACATAACTGGCTGTGGGGGACAGACAGGCTGTCCGGAGGAATCTCGTACTTGTACACACCTCCCCACTGCCTCCAACTACTCCAACGACCCCGCATCTCAAGTCTCCTTCTCCACCCCCTGCAGTGAGCCCTTTGGACCAGACCATCAATACACTGCTCACTTCATTTTTAGCAGTTTGAGTTTTCCCAGCTGAGATGGGAGAGACTCTGCATACATCAACTGTCGCACAAGCTTTTCACCGGTCAAAGCCTTATGGGAGATTACAAAAGTGTGTATGACTAGAGCTCACCTAAAGGCATGCAAGGTCATCTGGTTCCTTTGTCTGATGAGACTAAAATTTAGTTTCTTGGAAGATAAGTACCCAAAGCTCATAAGCCCCTGGTTTAAAGACAACAAGTTAAACATTCAGGCATGACAAGAGTCAAAGCCCAGTCGTCCATCTGAAAGAGAATTTGTATCTGTACTTGAAAAAAGGGCTGCTCACATCAGATCCCTGTGAAATCTGACAGTTTTGACAAACTGAATAAAATAATTCGCACACAGCAGCATTCACTGTGGCATTGTTTTGATAAGAAGCTTCTGCAGTCTCACAAGATTTATTTCCATCCAGTGTTGCATTCATTCTTCACCAAGATCTTGTATTGATGATGGGAGAGTCTGACCACTGCGCAAAGGCACTAGGCGTGATGGGTGCATTGCTTCATCTGCCTCTCTTCTTACCCTGATGCCCCATCGCTCTGGAGCAGGGAAAATCTGGACTCATCAGACCACATGTCCATTGCTCCAGAGTCCAATCTTTATGTTCACTAGTAAATTTAAGCCTTTTTTTTCCCGGTTAGCCTCACCGATTAGTGGTTTTCTTAAGGCTACACAGCTGTTCATTTCCAATCTCTTAAGTTCCCTTCACACTGTACGTGTAGAAATGCTCTTACTTTCTCTGTCAAACATAGCCCTGAGTGCTATTGTTGTTTTCCTTCGCTTCAATTTTCTTCCTGGAGAGCGATGGTTCCCCACTATCTTTACAATTTTTAATAATGCATTGGACCAATGTTAGCCCAATTTTTGTAGTTTCCTTCGATGTTTTCTCTGCTTCATTCATGCCAGTGATTTGACCTTTCTCAAACAGACTAACACATTTTCCACAACCACGGGATGTATCTTTCCACATGTTTAAGAAATGAGAAGCTACATATTGGGGTTGAATAACTTGTTTCTAGCTGAAAGATAAATTGCCCATGCAGTAATTATCTAATAGGAAGCTGGTACCTTTTTGTTTAGTTAAATCCAGGTGGTGAGTTTGTTTTCGGCCATTTCACCATTTATAGTGTTATAAGGCACTATAAATGGTTCATACTAATCCACATCAGTCTTTGACTTCCACTTTTGTCTTAAGGCCAAAACAACAAAAATAAGTGCCGCATAGTTTGCTTTTAATTTATCTGCTTTTTCACAGGGTATTTGCATAGGTTAGGAAATGAAATTTAAAGCTTTTTCAGACCCAATATAATGTATAGTCAATATAACGGAAAAGCAATATCTAACATGCACAACAAAAGCAATAAAGCAGTAACAATTCAGTAATATTACCCACCACTGCCAAAACTACACAAATATGCGAATGACCACAGAAATAAAACTGTCATATTCCCTGAACAAGCTTGATTATCACGTCATCACTCAACAAGGATTCTTAATTAAGTGTTAGTGTAAACATTACAGTTAGTTTTTATACTACATGAAACAAAACCTTGTAATTATCCTGCATATCCATGAAATGATTGTGCCCATGCTATAAACAGCTACTCTGTAAAATGCAACACATACACTCACAGCAAACTTTCACTTTGCCTTAATGGATGGACATCTCTGAAACAGTTTTTGCTGAATTGTTAAGATAACATACATGTTATGTAAATATACGATTTACCCACAGTCGGATTGCAAAATTAATTTCATCCTCACAGTTTAATGTTGCTGCATGCAGAAACTGTAGTGTCATATCTAGGCTATGCAAAATCATGATCAGGGTGTGGATAATACTGCAGGTGTGCCATCTCAATGAAACACATTCACTGAAATGGTATGTTTAATGAAAGCAAGCCACTATTGGGGGAGAAAAAATGTATTCAAATTCTGAATGAAACTTCATTAAACCTGTGGACATGGACACGACTTGAGTTTTTAAAAGCCGGGATATGCAGTTCTGAAGATGCACTTCTCAATTAAAAACCACTTTGGTTGTTTATGAGGTGACTGACAATTTTTCACAAGTGATGCAGTTAAACAGGTCTCACCAGCCAGCAAATGAAGCACTGTATTACTCTCAGGCTACTTCAGAGACAGCCACATTGTCAGTCCTGGCAACACGACCAGACTTATAGAGACATCAGGGGCCAAAGAAAGCGCTGCCAATGGTGATAAACTACACCACAGTGGCCTCCGAATGTCCTTGATGAAAAAAGAAGAAGAAAAAAAATACCGGAAAATGTGCCCTCCAACATGATAACAGAAAGTAAGAAAAATGCCAAAATTCTGTAATAGCTTTTCTGTGGGTAAACTAGAAATAAGTTCTCTCTTGACTATAGCAGCACATCATATGATTTATGACCTCCCCTGAAAGGTTAAGGCAGTGAGTGTTGGCAGAGAGTCCGAGTCTTCACCAGAGGTAAAGGCTTCAGCTGAGCTGACAATGGAATTTGGTGAGGCGATTTTGAGGAACGAGTTCAAAAGCAAAGGCTGAGGCATCCATTGAAAGAACAGGAGTTTCAGAGCAAACAGCAAACGTGCGAGAGGTTGACTCGGAGTAGTTGTATAGCCGGTTTGATTGTGATGCTGCAGCTTGTGACGCTTGATGCATGACTTGTTGATGTGTTGGTGTGGCATGCAATGTTCACTGTTACACACCAGCCGCGCACGTTAGAATGAAATTATATTACGTTTTGTTATAAGCCTGATTACTTTGTAGAAAACTTTTTCATTTACGCTAAAAAGTTTTATTTGTTTGTTATATGGCACTATATATGGTACAAGATTTATGATCCACATCAGTCTTTGGCTTCCACTCTTTATTGCTAAATGTCTTTGATGAGCCTAATTAAGGCCACAACAGTGAAAAGAAATGGTGCATAGTTTGCTTTTAATATATCTGCTTTTTCACCAGGTTTTGAAATTTAGAGCTTTTTCAGAACCTTTAAAAATGTCAACAGATTGGGGAAACAACCTCTCATACGCATCCCATATGTGGAGGAAAATGGCATTTCTATGTGATGTTGGTGAACAGATACTTTTACAGCAGTGGCACAAATCTGTAGATTTGGGGTTATTCTGTAGTATAGTAAAGTAGAATATTGACAGCTAGACATTAAAATGTTTTTTGAGAAAGAGGGACAGAAAGAAAAGACAAGAGGGAGGTAGATTAGTAATCACAGCAATACTGGTGTGCTGCATGCAGTGTTTCTGATACACAGTAATCTATTCAATTTATTACTTAGTCAGAATACAGCTTCATGATTTATTTTTTAAAACTGTGATTTTGAGTTATCATGTTTACTTAAAAAAAAAATTAAAAAAGACGAAAATTCCTCATTGAGTTGTTTGATCTCAGATGACAGGGTCGAAATTTTAAGGTCTTAACTATACTAAAATGGAGATAACGTAATATTGTACCTTTTATTGATTTGTTACAAAAAGGTGACATAGCAGCATTGAGTAAGATACAGGGTAATGATATAACAAAGTAAACTTTTTTTTTTTTTTTTTGAAATGTCAATGCAAGCAGCGGAACCAGTTCAGAGATTAAAAGCCATCAGCAATCTCTCTGTTAGTTTATTGGCTCAGCACACCTCCACACTCCCTGTTTTGTACTGTGAAAGTAGCTGCTGGGACATTCCACAGATGGGAATGTTGACAGAAATATTTCCCGTCTGTCAGTAAGTCTTTCTTATAGCATCAAATACACTGAAATTCTGTTATAAAACGATTTAATTGAATAACTGGTGGATATATTGATGTATTTTGTTTATAATCTGAATGTTGGATGCTAATATGGATGCATATTATGCAATTATTCATAATTATGATCTTGTGACTTCTTTAACTTTAAGGTTGTTGCAGACATTTAACTACACTCTCTAACTACTAACTACTAACTACACTCTAACTACTAACTACAATCTAACTACTAACTACACTCTCTAACTACAAATCTTATATGGAAGAATTGAATGCAGAAAAAAGTTAAACTTGTGAGTCATAAATAACATTGGCTATAAGATAGAATGTTTGTGTGTTAAAAAAGTAAATCATAAAAAATGAATAATTAAAATACATTAGTAATTGAAAACCTTTTTATCAATAGTTAAATACAACAAATAACATTTCATCTGATTTACCGCTGCAAACTAGCATTTTATTTACGTTGAGGCACAGACATTAACAAAAATATACAAGACAGATTTTGCTGAGGTCTGTTGTCACGTCTGTTATGGCATGACAAGCAAAGAAAATTTACGGAGGCGCAGATAGTTTCCCTTTCAGGTTTGTAACCCTGTTGACTCCTCTCATGTGGAAAAAAAAACATTCAAAGTGTAAACACATCAATTAAAACTTATAACAAATTGCTGTGTTCTGGCACTAGCAGACATATTATAGCTCTAATAGTTACCAGTATCTTGTCTTGTGTGCACATTCAGTTTTCTCATACTATTTTATTGCTCTGTTTAACATTTTGATTTTAAGAACAGAGGCAAATTAGATTATTTGCAGGCAGGACTCCAGGTGCAAAGATGCCTCTGAAACAGTGCAGCACACAAGACACCTCTGATGCTGATGCTTCTAATTTGGAACTGCTTGGTACTGCCCTGCCTGAACATAAGGTGTTTGGTAGATTCAAATGAGAGACAAAAGGGGTAGTCTGAAGATTTATTGAATCAAAAATTTAGTCATTGTAAAAAGAAACGTGTTTCCTAAGCTCTGAAATGACTAAGTGTTAGTGATATAGCTTTCAGTCTGTGTCCTCCAATACCAACTACTCCACAGCGTCGCAAACTTAGACTTAAGCATCCATCTAGAGGTGTGAACGAGGTACTGCGTTCTATTGGATGAAGCAGGACCGGGATGAACTATTGGGGGCGAGAGAGCTCGACGCAATGCAGCAAAAGAAAACACGTGCAAATGGAGTCACAACACCAGCAAACACAAAACGTGAAATGTTTCCAGAGGAGAGGACCCTAAAAAACAAACCATATTAGCAGCCGGCTAACGCAGTGACATCACTACCTGCTCCTGGTATGGTACTACTATGTTACTTGAGCCACTAATTGCAATTTTTCCACTAAAAGTAACTGCTATTCCTAGGGTTCACACAGTTTTAGTGAGAGTTAACACAACACTGAGACACAGAAATTACAACTTCTTTATCTTGAGAAATGTCTGGTTCATGGAATGTTTTGTAATAGGTTCTTGTGAGGGACTATTAAAGATTCCTTATTATTATTTGTTATTATACCATGGTCCGGGTGAATCCTCGATTCTGATTGGCTGCGGGGTGTACATTAAAAAGGGATAATGGACACCCATAAAGACGTTCCGGTCAAATTACCTGACGACAGTTCTAAATCATTGCGCTGGCTCAAACGCTTGGGTAACTGTGGCAACAGAAACACAGAACATACGTTATTTCGCAGTTTATTTATCACAACGGCAAATAGTCCGCCTAGCTACTTCATGTGAAAAACTTGTAATTTAAACGATAAAAAACAACATTAACGTGTTAATAATTAACCTGATATTTATTTGGTAAGTTACTATGGTGTAAGCATAATAATGCCCTTTGAGGTGTCCGTCATCAAAAATAAATGGACTTTGCGGAAGCAACCGTCTGACGCGACACCTCCGCGTCATCCATTCATTTCTAATAATGGACACCTCGTCCCTTACATATTCTATTCTATTCTATTCTATTCTATTCTATTCTATTCTATTCTATTCTGTCTTTGCACTAAAACAATGGGAAACATTTGGTGTTGTTGTTATTCATAGGTTAATGCAATATTGGGTTACTGAGATCCCTTTGAGATCAAATTGGGCTGAATGTGGCCCCTGACCCATACATGACTTGTTTTTATTGAAATTATACTACACAAATTCGTTAAATATATATATGTATATATATATTTTTTAAAGGTATTGTAACTTTGTTAAATTGAAACTGTACATTTGGCCAACTGTTGCAGAGCTTTGGCTACAATTCACATGTCTACATGTTAGTTAATCAAAAAATAGTAAATTCTCTCTTTTAGTAACTAGTTGAGCTCATACCCACCTGTGATGCCTGATAAACCTACAGTCTTTGCGCAGATATGTAAAAGTTTCCTCAGTTGAGCTTTAAGTTGCACTGAGACACAACTATACCATGCGCTAATTCCATAGTTCACTGCGTAACACAAAGTACAGTACCCTGAAAAAAACAGACCGTAAAAAATAAATGTGTTGTTTTATTTTACTACACATATAATCGATGTGTGCACTCCATGACAGAGCAGCATTTATATTTCTAGGAAAAGACATGCTCAGCATTAGTGTTATTGATAATGACAGGTGGGCGATATGAGTTTTCTGGAAGACCAAAAATAATTTCTCACACCGCTCACACCACTCTATCTGAATGAGTCTGATGGATACTGGGGTCATCTTCAGTTCACTACAAAGACAACAGTACAGTATCATTAGAAAGCTTCAGGATAAACGTGTTTGGTGCATCAGTTCTACAGTCATCAGTAAATGTGAAAATAAATGGAGAGCTTAGGTGGCCCTGAGGCGCTCCAGTGTTGGTAACTGTAGGAGTTGAATATGTCTGGTTTACTTTGGCTCACTGTACTCTGTTTCTAAAGAATGGCACCCCCGAACCAGACATGTAAAATAACTGTAGCAAAGCAGCCAGCTATCATTTGCATTCAAAATGAACCAATAACCAAAACCTCAAAAACGGCTGAGAAGTAGTGATCGCTTTTTAGGGTTGTGAGTTTGCATCGCATTTCTGTGTTTCCTGGTGTATTTGCATGTGTTATCTCAAGCTGTTAGCTCTCTCCTTTCTTTTTTATAGGCATAGTTTCTGTGTAACTTTCTATCACTTTCTACCGCTTTGGGAATTTCAGAGCCTACCCAACTCAGTGATGTTATGCGCCACAGTAGGCAAGAAAGCGGCACCCATTCTAAAAACAAAAATAAAATTAAAAAAAAAAAAAGTGTTGACTCTTAGTATGCTAACTTTTGTCAAGAGTGTTGTATATTGTTTGTCTATCAAGTGCTTCATTTTCCCTTTAACTGCTTATTTAAATTCTGCAATTACTCATGTGCTGCGGGTTTTTAGTTAGTCAAGCAGTTAAACTGGTCTTACCAGTAAGCGCTCACGCACTAAGAGCGAGGCTGAGGATCAGGTGCATCAGTACCACCAGAGTCCACAAGAGGTAGCTCAAAGATGGCATTTAATTTCACTATGTACATCACTTAACAGTACCCTTACATTCTTAGGTATCATTGAAGACATATCTTGTTCTACCACTTATTCAATAAACTAATAAATAAATCTTTTTCCACTTCAAACTCAAATCACAACAAAATAGTCAAGTTAAGTTAAATGAAAAAGTTAGTCCAACTAGAACGGGACAAAAGAAAGAAGTCAGTCATCAGCGACAATGCAAAATAGCTAGTGATGAGTGTGGTGTAAGACAGAGATCCAGAAAGGAGGCTTTCTGTAATAGAAAGATTTATGGTCCAACTGTAGGCGTACGTGTATACATGTATGCCCAGTGATTATTTAAGTCTTTAATATATGGAGTGAAAGAACAGCACTAAGACAAGATGAGATTTTAATCTGTAAAATGTAAAGTGCTGAAGTCATGCTGGAAAACAAAGGGTTTGGTCCGTAGATTAAAGTCTGTCTGTCTGTCAGTCTGTCTATCTGTCTGTCAGTTTTTGGCACAGGATCATAAGGGCTGATTCCACAGATGTGAATGTTCAAAGAAGTATTTCCAGTGTGACAGTAAGACTTTTCACACTATGTAATCATCCTAGCAGCAATACGGTGCCGTAAAAAAAAACCTTTCAACGTTATGAATGATGAATGAGTTAATAATTGCAGCATATTGTTACAGGGATACTTAAACTGCACACATTTTACTGAAGAAGTCTCAACTGTAATGGAAAATATGGTATTGCACACTACACTATGTCTTCATGATTTGGAATGTGGTCGGAACTATGTAGATCAAAGATATACTTGGTTTACCGCCTTTTCAGTTACACAACACAGGACTTTTAATAATGTATTCAGTTTTCGTAATTGAAATGTTCTTTAGGATGAGGATTTCTATTTTAGGATTAGTTGAAATATTCAGGGGCTTAAATTCTGTGACGTGTTTATTTGTGTTTTACATGGCACTTCCTGGAGATCACCTATCAAACAAGCAGTATTTTTAATCCCAAGACTTCATTGGAGAGTGTTTCACAGTATGTTGGTTGAGTGCGTGCGTGTGTGTGTGTGTGTGTGTGTGTGTGTGTGTGTGTGTGTGTGTGTGTGTGTGTGTGTGTGTGTGTGTGCGTGCGTGCGTCGGTATGTGTGTGCATGAATGAGGTATGGGGAGTTAGGGGTGTTTGGTTCTAATGTAAAGCACTTTGTGTTGCATTTCTATGTGTAAAAAGTGCTATATAAATAAAGTTTGATTATTAGAATTAATTTGATATTTCACGTCACTCCCTACGTCATTGGATGGCACTTTGGTCGCTATTGAAGAAGACGCAGTTTAAGAGAAAATGTGTGAGAGGACGGGGCAGAAAGGGAGATTTTTCCGCCAACTAACCCAGTGGCCCTGTGTTTTAAATGGCAATTTCCTTTTGCCATCAACTTAAATACTCTTTTCAGTATGAGAGACCTTTAAATTATCATACATTCAGTGTTTCATGATCTCTTTAAAGCTGCACACTAACAACTTTGCTGAACAGAAAACAGTTTGATTCCTAGATGATACCATGTGCCCTATAGTGTTTTTGATTATAACACAAGATATTTTTAATTAATATGATTTCTTATTCACCTCGCAACTTCTGACATGAC
The DNA here is from genome assembly GCF_022458985.1 of Mugil cephalus. Taxonomy (NCBI): domain Eukaryota; kingdom Metazoa; phylum Chordata; class Actinopteri; order Mugiliformes; family Mugilidae; genus Mugil; species Mugil cephalus. The sequence continues at coordinate 43,920,740 of NC_061770.1, forward strand.
ATCTAGAAGTGAATTTTAACACTGTTACTGATAGAAGTGTCTACCTTTAAGTTCAACGAGGAGCGCTGTGTGATGAATTGGGTCCTTTGCCATTAAACGAAAGGCACACAACTTTTTCAAAATGTGGCGTTGCATCAACAAAAAGCTGCTCTAGATCTTGAGGACGGCTCCTGAAAGTGTAGTCAGTGTGTCTAAGAATTCATTCAGGGAGTTTCACTTCCTTGTAACCCTGATACCTGGTCTTTGTCTAATCAAAATGCTTTCAGTTCATTCTGATAAAATAAACCCAATTAAAACTTGTCACGAGGGATCACAGACTTCTGGCACCTGTGTGTGGGCTTAACTAAAATTCCAATCATCCTCATGCAAAAGTCAACCACATTCTTTCAGAGCCATCTGAGACTAAAATAGCTGTACAGGCACACCTTAATGATGAACAACTTGTCAAGTATGAAAAACAACAATAACACACTGTAGATACAGATCTGTCACAATATTACAAAGCTCCTTAGCAATTTGATTGCCACATGATTACACCAGGTGTTTGTCCAGCCTTTGTACAGCAAATATTGTAAAGATTACTAGCAGCCAAATGGTGTGGTGGTGAGCACTGACACTTCTCAGCAAGAATGTTCAAATTGAATTTGCATGTTGTGTCTGCGAGGGTTCTCTCCTCTTATCCTCCAAAGACATGCTTGTTACCTACCCATCCTTTTTCAACAGCATTTTGCTGAGATGTGTGTGTGTGTGCATGTGTGGTTGTGTGAGTTGGTAAGCATGTATGAGTTTAAGTGTGCATGTGGTGAAAATGGCATACATATGATTGTTTACTTGCACTTGTAGCTTTCAATTGATTCCAAACTGATTTTTATGTGACTGTAAATAAAATTGAATTGAAAATTGAATTGAATTGTTATGTTAATTGGTGATTCTGACAGGATGTCAGGGTGCAAACATATATGTGTGTGTGTGTGTGTGTGTTAGGGTTAGCGTAATGTTAATATTACTTTCGAGCCCCTGAAATGAGGAGACTGTTGTCCCTCAATGGAGAAATTGCAGTTTTTGTGCAGTACCTTCAGTTAAATCTGAAAGTCTGCGCTTCAGCTGCATTTTAGTTGTTTAATTTCAAATCTAATGCGTACAATTTGTGAAGATTGTGTATCCGTCCAACTATATATGGGCCTAGCAGTGCGTGTGATCAACTATTAGGGACGCCAACTCTTGCGGCCTAATGATGATGCATGTTGATGGGATGTGATAAGAACACAACACTTCCTTCTTGAGAACAAAAACAAATTGTTTGAGCGTTCTAATGTGAGATTAAATCACAGATTAAGTTGCTTTGTTTTTCTGTCCATATTTTTTCTCTCCGTGCATTCACAATTTACTCAGCTCTGAGAGGGGGAACAACCATTACACCACAGTAAATATTGATCGATCAGGTGACGATGACGGTGTTAAAGCAGGAGCCTGGAGTTCAGTTTACCAGCACCAAATATGGGATTTGGGGGCATTTTGTGTATTTATAAGAGTTAATAGTCTATTACAAAACTCACAATGCATGCAATGTTTTTTTTTAGCTAAATTTGTGAAGAGTAATTTCAAAAGTACATTACTCTTGTAGAGTCAGAGATAGTACATGGTTAGTTTTAGCTTTGTAGACACCCTACAGTGTCTCAAAGGGAGAAACAGAAACAGATGACTTCAACATCACACAATAAAAAAATATAGGGAATTCTGTATTAAGAAAAACGTAAATGTGTTTATAAGAAATTGTTTATTAGATACTGAGATGACCGAGCACTACTGAGGACCTCTGCACGAAACGAAGGCCAGGAGTGATCTTTGCCCAAATTTGCTAAGTTCTCTAACCAGCCTCAAAAGTCACAGAGTAAGTGTACCTGGAATTGGAGCTAACCAGTAATTCCCATACTTCAAGAAGAAGGCACGTCTTGTCAACAGAGAACTAAAGCAAACTATATATATAACTAAATATGTATATTGTACAAAATGTATAAAACAGATTACCCTGCAAATGTCCAAGCATGTTTGAACAAAATAAGGTAATCAGTAATTATATCAATTCTGTTTGATATGTATGTGTGTGTTTATGTGGAGGTGGGTGTAGGTGTGCATAGATGTGTGTGTATGTACATATGTATGTCTATGCATATTAGGGTGCGTGTGTACATGTACACTGAAAGATGTGAGAAAGGGTTGGCATTTAATAAGTGAAAGCTTCAGCCATTGCCTTCTGGCTGTTTCTGCAATTGTTTAAGCATTCACAAAGCAACAGTCAAACTCACAACACAATGTTCTTCAGGGCATGTCGTGCACCCAGGACAGTGTGAAGAATGCAGGCACCTCAGCCGGTTTTTCCACTAGAATTTGTGACTACAGAAATAGTCGTCTCATTGTGGCCCTAGACATGCTGGTGCCATTTTCTTGTGAACATAATGTGAAGAATGCACGGATCAGGCATAACATTTATTTATTTCATTAATTAACAATATGCATGTGTACAAGAATATACACTGTATATATAACTTCATGTTCTCCCTGTGTCTACGTGGGTTTTCTCCAGGTACTCTGGTTTCCTCCCGCCTCCAAAGACACGCTTGTTGGTTGTCTATGTGTTAGCCCTGCGGTAGACTGGCAACCTGTCCAGGGTGTACCTCGCTTCTTGCCCAGTGACAGCAGGGATAGGCTCCAGCAACGCCTGTGACCCTAGTGAGGATAAGCGGTATGGAAGATGACACACATATATATATATAACTTCAGGGGGCCATTAGGAAAATAGAGGAGTGGTCGTGTAAATGGGATTTTAAATTTTCAGTTGAAAAGTCAAAGTCGGTGTTCTTTACAAGGAAGAGAATTGACATGGGAGTAAAACTTAAAATATATAATCAAGAATTAGAGAGGCGGAAATATTTTTAATTCTTGGGGTATGGTTTGATGAAAAACTTACATGGGCTGTACATGTTCAGAAAGTGGTGGATAAGTGTAAGAAAGTGTGAGGATTAAACGTGATGAGATAGTATTCGGAAGGGAATGGGGAGCAGATAGAACAGATAGAACAGCTTTAAAAGCAATATACAATGAATTGATTAGATCTAGTTTAGATTATGACAGTGTAGTATATGATTCGGCAGTAAGTGCATCGCATAAGAAATTAGACAATATTCAGCATTAGGCTTTAAGATTATGTGCAGGTGCATTTAAAACACCTCCAGTAGCAGCTTTGCAGACTGATATAACATAAGACACTTATTGAGTTGAGTGCGTGCAAGTGCAAGACCATCCTACAAGAGAAACGCTCAAACCATGTTGGGAAAAAGAAAAGAAGGAAACAAAAAGCTTTGGATGGACAGACACAAAAAGGCAGAAGAACTGCAAATGGTGTGCATGAAAATTAGTCCAACAGTACCACTGTCAACAACTGGGTACTGATGCAACAGGAGATTTGTCATTATTGGAGAAGAGAAACCAGGATATGAGTTTTGTGTTTGAGTCAAACAATATACAGGCATATACTGGAAAAGTCTATGGTTACGTGCAGATATACACACATGCATGAAAGAATTCTATGGATAAAGTGGAAGTTTCAAATTTTGTTCCAGAATTCCAAGTCTAAGTAGGGAAAAGGATTAATAAAGTAGTATCAGTTTTCACAGGGGAAATGATTGGATTGTTGTTAGCAGTTCAATGGGTTGAGGACATAAGACCACTGAGAACCATCATCTTCTCAGATTCCAGTTCAGCATAGTCTGTTAAACAGTAGACCTCGATATACTGTAGTTATAGAGATTCAGCAAGTATCATGCGGATCTCAACGTCTTGTGCCAGTGCACCACCATTATCGATAAAAGCAGTGTGCCATATTGCAGTCGCATATGCATTCCCCGATCGGTGTGACACGACCTGGCTCAAGGGCCGTGCCAAAAGGAGGAAGCACATGGTTTAAAAGGTTTACAAAACAGGTATTTAATTTATTAAAGTAATCCAAAAGCTAAACCGAATATCCAACAAAGGAATAAAGCTGAGGCGTGGCAGTTAGCTGTCAGTAATGTCGTGCTGTTGCAGATGGAAAATGTGCTGCTGTATGGTGTGTTGTATGGTGCAAAACTTAAGAACAAAAAGGTAATGCCAACAGAACCAAAATGCGCTGCTGTCCTCAGGTAGCGAGACCCGAGCTAGCTACCAACAAAACGTTATGAATTGATTTTCAACACCTGATTACCTCTGTCTTATTCCTTTTTTGCCTCATCTTCTTTTCTCCTCTTTCTTCCCTGAGCCACGGAGAGCATTTTGCCTTTTTGACATGTTGACTTTAACTTGACTGTAAACAGACTGTCGAGTGTTGACCGTTGCCAATTGGTAAATCTTGCGTCGAGACAAGGGAACAAAATTTTATGGGTGTGGCAGTGATGAGTAGCAGAAAATGATAGAACACCTGTTGCTGCTGTACTGTGGATAGTGTCAGCAGCGTCACTGGTTCAAAGTTTTGACTAATATTCTCTAGATAAGTTGTAGTGGATTTTTGTAATATTATTAAATAATATGTAATATGTAAAAACAAAAAACACCCTCAGTATACTTTCTTTAGACAATGTATATATTATGTTTTTAGTAAATAATCATATTCAAGAATTTCATGGTTTACAACAATATAAGTTAACATAACAGAATATACATATACTATAAATACATGTACATGTGAAAACTGAGTGTATAATCATTCAGGATAGTGTTCAGACATTTTATATTTTGCAATTTACATTTTTCTTTTTTTTTAACAGTATTAAATAACACTGTTGATTTTTCTTACTAAATTTAGTCATTTTTTTAATGTTGGAGTCTGATCAGATCTTTTACTGATTAAAAAAACAGATCAAATAACATAGTCATTTAACAGTTTCCAAGACTTGCCTTTGTAATCACTGTTGATTATAACTTACAACTATTCTAACTAAATCAGTTAATATTGTCTTTGTGCAAATTACATTATTCTTTCATAATAACAGAGTAAAGTGGTGTTTACACTTGTTTCCTTCATATATGTGATTTCAGGAATGTCAGGTGATTTCAGTATATACATAGTCAAAATCATATAATTGCTATTCATCAGAGGCTTTGAATCAGTTTTCAAGATTTTCAAGAAGATTTTCTTATACTAGTAGCAGCAGACATTTTCTTCTTCAGCACAGACTATCACTGGCATGACAGTAGCCATGACAGCAACACCAGACAGGATGCAGTGATGGAACTGATCATGTGGCTCACTCCACTTGACGCTACTGTAAATGTTGAAAGAAGGAAAATGAGGAATTGCATTAATTAAAATTCCTAATATATTGTAACTTTATAATATGATAGCATTTAAAATGACTTGCCTGCACCATCCACAAAAATAGAGTTGGTGTCAATGGTAAAGGCTGTGATGTTGGAAGATGCATCGATCAAAACTGTGGCTATCTGAGTGTTGTTAGGAACAGATGTGGATCTGAACGTGAGGTCCATGTTGTTGATGATTGATCCGTTACTGCAAAAGGATTGACAGAAACATAGTTTTATTTCTAAGGATTTAAAATCAATATTCTTAAGATTCTACTAATATAATGATAAAAACATAAATTTTACCTGAATGATACCACAGTCAAGAAGCGGAATGATGAAAATGCTCTTTGGTAGAAAGGTTCCAGCTGCAGAAACACAAACAAACTTTAAATATATATGCTCTGTTTAATGGGTTCATGGTTTGTACTCTTTTCAGTGTGATTTTTTTTTCAACCTTTTAATGACTACCTTCTGTGTACACACATGATTAACTTTATGTGGCAGAGACTACAATTTTTTAAGACAAACTATCTGTGGTGAAGTGAATAAATAAAAATCCAGCATCTGTTATAAATCAAGACTTTTTTCCTCATTTTCCATGTTATAAGAATGTGAACATTTTCACTTGAAGATACTTACATTTGACTTGAGCAGATTAGCCCGATTGATAAATGCTTGAGATGAGGGATTCAGCAAATCATTTGTAAAGGTCTCTCTAGGAGATCTGAAAGTCACCCGCCTTATTGTAACTGCCTCAGCAGTTGTGGTGGATGTTGTGGGAGCTGCAGTTGTTGTGGCATTGGTAATTGCATTTGTATCTGAAAGAAAGGCAGACACAAAGACAAGTATGGGGGTAAAAGTGAAAAATTAGATATTGTTACTCAAAGGGCATTCTTTGTACTATATGTTTATGAATGGCCAGTTAACTATAGCAACAGGAAAGTTTTCTTTTAAAATGGAAGGTTATTGTTTCTTCATTATTTTCTTAGATGGCAGGAAGATTTTTTGATGGTCACTAAAGGACGATCAACTCAAAGTCATGACATAGACTGACATAAATCAACTACATATGGGTATATTTCATTGCTACTTAAGTGTGACACCACTGTTTACTTACCAAGTACTTGGATAGTGTTGGCTTGAATAGTGATGTTGAGCGTAATGTTGGGATTATTCACTGCATTTACTAAGGTTTGTACAACATCAGAAGCTGGTGGGATTTCTGCAGGTGTGGTATTTCTGTTGAATTCGATTCCCACCTCTGCAACAGTGTTCTCCATTCGTGTTTGGCCCAAAGCTCGTCTGCATACAAAAAGCAGATATTTGAACCATTATTGATCACTAGTATGTCTATGTCTGTGGCCATGGTCAATATGAAAACTTCTATATTCAAATATTTAGAAGATTCTGTCAAGAAATGTATCCTCTCACCTAAAATGCTATGATGAATGTGCGGCGGAAAATTCTACCATATCGAGCCAAGTAGATGATGTCACACTGCGAAGTAAAAAAGGAAAATTAAATTAATAACAATCACTAATTACACTTAATTAAGTGAAAAGTATTGAGGAATTGGACTCACCACTGTTACAAATCTTGTCTCAAGGGCCCTAAATTGTGGGCTGCTGCTGTTACTGAGTTCTGGGACAAACGGTTCTACCAAGGTTGCTTGAATAGCCACAACTGGGGGTGGTGCTTCGGTTGTAGCAGCTGTTGTAGTTGATGCAGTGGTGGTTGTTGTAGTAGTTGGTGCAGTGGTGGTTGTTGCGTTGGTGGTTCCATTTGCAATAGTTGTACTAGTTGGTGCAGTGGTGGTTGTTACTGTAATTCCTGCAGGAATTGTTGTAGTTGATGTAGCAGTTGTTGGGGAAACAAGGCATTGCGTTAACTAAAACTTCTATTATATTGTAACTTTAGAATATGATAGCATTTAAAATGACTTGCCTGCACCATCCACAGAAATAGAGCTTGTGTCGATGTTAAAGGCTGTGATGTTGGAAGATGCGTCGACCAAAACTGTGGCAATCTGAGTGTTGTTAGGAATAGATGTGGATCTAAACGTGAGGTTCATGTTGTTGATGATTGATCCGTTGCTGCAAAAGGATTGACAGAAACATAGTTTTATTTCTTTGGATTTATAATCAATATTCTCAAGATTCTACCAGTATAATGATTAAAACATTACCTGAATGAAATCACAGTCAAGGAGCTGAATGAAGAAAATGTTCTTTGGTAGAAAGGTTCCAGCTGCAAAAACACAAACAATCTTTAAATGCATGTGTTATGTTTCATGGATAATTATTTCCTCACTTTCTAATCTCACAGTGTAGTTGTGCTATAACATTTTATTAAAATTTATTTAGTTCTCTCTATACAATTTTACACCGATGGGAAGTGTACCGTGTTCAGATGTAGGTGAATATAACAAATTAATATGTTTGCAAAGAAGAAGAATGACGCGTGGCACTTAAATAATGTAACTTAATAATACACAAGGTGAAAAGGTTCCATGTTATAAAAGTGCAAACATTTTCATTTAAAGATACTTACATTTGACTTGAGCAGATTAGCCCGATTGATAAATGCTTGAGACGAGGAATTCAGCAAATCATTTGTAAAGGTCTCTCCAGCTGATCTGAAAGTCAACCGCCTTATTGTAACTGCCTCAGCAGTTGTGGTAGAGGTTGTCGATGTAGTGACAATACTTGTAACTGGGGTTGTAGAGGACTGTGGCTGTGTGGGAGCTGCAGTTGTTGTGGCATTGGTAATTGCATTTGCAGCAGTGGTATTAGCTGCAGTAGTGGGGGCTGCAGTTGTTGTGGCATTGGTAGTTGCATTTGCAGCAGTGGTATTATCTGTAGTAGTGGGGGCTGCAGTTGTTTCTGTAAAATAAATACATAAAACAATATGACAAATCTCAGAAAAAGAATTATTTTGCCCTGAACATATTGTGAAGTGAGGTACTACTGTTTACTCACGAACTGGCTGGACAGAGTCGGCTTGAATGGTGAGGTTGAGGGCACTGCTAGAATTGGTCACAGCCACTATTAAGGTTTGCACAACATCAGTAGCTGGTGGGATTGCTGCAGCCGGTGCAGTTCTGTTGAACTCAACACCCACTTCTGCATCAGTATTTTCCATTCGTGTACGGCCTCCAGCTCGCCTGCAAAAAGAAAAGAAAAAATCATCTGTTATTTGTGTTTTTGGTCATGATGAATAATTAAAACTAATTAATATTAACCAAACTCATTTGGAGTCTACAAATATACAATCCTACCTGAACGCTATGACAAAAGTGCGGATGAAAAGTGACCCATATCGATTCCTGTAGATGACGTCATACTGTGTGAATTGGAAAAATATAAAAGATAGTAAAGTTGAATGAAAAACAAGTAGTTATTCAATTAAAATGAATTGCATAAACATATCATGACATTATACTCACCACTGCTACAACTGTTGCTTCCAGTGTCTTAAATTCTTGGCTATTTCTATCAGTAAGTTGTGGTACAAACGGTACTACCAAGACTGCTTGAATAGCAACAACTGGAGGGGGGGGCTTCAGTTGTAGTAGTTGTTGTTGTCGTTGGTGCAGTGGTTGTTGTTGTAGTTGGTGCAGTGGTTGTGGTTGTAGTTGATGATGTGGACGTGGTTGTAGTTGGTTCTGTGGTTGTGGTTGTAGTTAGTGCAGTGGTCATGGTTGTAGTTGGTGGGGTGGTTGTAGTTGTCGTGGGTGGGGTTGTTGTTGTCGTTGTTGGTGGGGTGATTGTGGTTGTAGTTGTGGTTGTCGTAAGTGGGGCAGTCGTGGTTGTAGTTGGTGCTGTAGTTGTGGTTGTCGTTGGTGAGGTGGTCGTGGTTGCAGTTGGTGCTGTAGTTGTAGGTGGGGTGGTTGTGGTTGTAGTAGTTGGGGTGGTTGTTGTTGGTGGAGTGGTTGTTGTTGTAATTGGTGCTGTAGTTGTGGTTGTCGTAGGGGGGGTGGTCGTGGTTGTAGTTGGTGCTGTAGTTGTGGTTGTCGTAGGTGAGGTGGTTGTGGTTGTAGTTGGTGCTGTAGTTGTTGTTGTCGTAGGTGGGGTGGTCGTGGTTGTAGTTGGTGGGGTGGTTGTGGTTGGTGGAGTGGTTGTTGGGGTTGAAGTTGATACTGTGGTTGTTGTTGTCGTAGGCGGGGTGGTCGTGGTTGTAGTTGGTGCTGTAGTTGTGGTTGTCGTAGGTGAGGTGGTCGTGGTCGTAGTTGGTGCTGTAGTTGTTGTTGTTGTAGGTGGGGTGGTCTTGGTTGTAGTTGGTGGGGTGGTTGTTGTTGTCGTTGGTGGGGTGGTTGTTGTTGTCGTTGGAGGGGTGGTCGTGGTTGTAGTTGGTGCTGTACTTGTCGTAGGCGGGGTGGTCATGGTTGTAGTCGGTGGGATGGTGGTTATTGTTGTTGGTGGGGTGTTTGTAATTGTAGTTGGTGCTGTGGTTGTGGTTGTAGTTGGTGCGGTGGTTGTAGTTGTACTTGGTGTAGTTGTAGTTGATGGGGTGGTTGTGGTTGTACTTAGTGTTGTGGTTGTCATTGTAGATGGTGCTGTGGTCGTTGTTGTTTGTGCTGTGGTTGTCGATGTTGGTGCTGGGGTGGTTGCTGCAGTAGTTGAAGGGGTCATTGTAGTGGTTGTTGTAGCTGGGGAAACAGGCATTAGGTTAAGAAAAAGGTGAGAGTGCCAAAACACCTTGATTCAACTCTAAACAATACTTACATGTGTCGGCAACGGTGATGGAGCTTGTTTCAATGTTAAAGCCGGAAACGTTCTGAGATGCATTGATCAAAACATTCTCAATGCCAGTGTTGTTAGGAACGGATGCTTGTGCAAATCTTACGTCCATGATATTGATGATTGATCCACTCCTGGTGAAATAACATTGTGTGAAATGTCTGATATGAATCAGTGTTTTTGATCTAACAATGATAAGTCAGTATATTCAAATTACCTGAAAGACACAACATCCAAGGAGTTGAAAGAAGAAGAAAACCGATTTCGGAAGAAGGGTTCAAGCTGCAAAAACAAAATACAAATGTTCTTGAAACAATTATTTGTTCTATGTCAACATCTCACTTGGAAAATGAGATGTTTTTTTGTTTGTTTTTGTTTTTTAATTTCAGTTTTCTCAGACATTCATTTCATTCACACACTTAGGTCACAAATTGCATCACAAACTCAGGAAAGATAAAACTTTTGGGATGGTGTTCAAGATTTGTGCTACAGAAAAATATTGAATTTATGTTGTGTGATCAACCTTGGGAAAAGATTCATGTAATGTATTTTTGATGACCTGAGTTTGAAGGTCTAGATCTACTGCCTGAAGATTAAAGAGGTAACAGAAATATCTTTCCAGTAAGAAGGCTTACCTGTTGCTTTATTGTAGATGCACGATTTCTAAAACCTTGTGATGATGAATCAGCCAAATCCTCTGTAAATGTCTCACCAACTGATCTGAAAGTCACAACTCTCGTTGCAAGGGCAACATTCATAGTAGTTGTTGTTTGTGCATTGGTTGTGATTGTAGTTGGTGCAGAGGTTGTGGTTATAACTGGTGCTGTGGTCAATGTAATTGGTGCAGTGGTCGTTGTTGTTGTAGGTGGTGCTGAGGTCGTTGTGGTCGTAGTTGTTGTAGGTGGTTCTGTGGTCGTTGTGGTCGTCGTTGTTGTAGGTGGTTCTGTGGTCGTTGTTGTTGTAGGTGGTTCTGTTGTTGTTGTGGTCGTTGTTGTTGTAGGTGGTGCTGTGGTCGTTGTGGTCGTTGTTGTTGTAGGTGATTCTGTGGTCGTTGTTGTTGTAGGTGGTGCTGTGGTCGTTGTTGTTGTAGGTGGTTCTGTGGTCGTTGTTGTTGTAGGTGGCTCTGTGGTCGTTGTTGTTGTAGGTGGCACTGTGGTCGTTGTTGTTGTAGGGGGTTCTGTAGTCGTTGTTGTTGTAGGTGGCTCTGTGGTCGTTGTTGTTGTAGGTAGCTCTGTGGTCGTTGTAGGTGGTTCTGTGGTTGTTGTGGTTGTAGGTGGTTCTGTGGTCGTTGTTGTTGTAGGTGGCACTGTGGTCGTTGTAGGTGGTTCTGTGGTTGTTGTGGTTGTTGTTGTTGTAGGTGGTTCTGAGGTCGTTGTTGTTGTAGGTGGCTCTGTGGTCGTTGTTGTTGTAGGTGGTTCTATGGTTGTTGTGGTTGTAGGTGGTTCTGTGGTCGTTGTTGTTGTTGTTGTAGGTGGTTCTGTGGTCGTTGTTGTTGTAGGTGGCACTGTGGTCGTTGTAGGTGGTTCTGTGGTTGTTGTGGTCGTTGTTGTTGTAGGTGGTTCTGTGGTCGTTGTTGTTGTAGGTGGCTCTGTGGTTGTTGTTGTTGTAGGTGGCGCTGTGGTGGTTGTTGTTGTAGGTGGTTCTGTGGTCGTTGTTGTTGTAGGTGGCTCTGTGGTTGTTGTTGTTGTAGGTGGCGCTGTGGTGGTTGTTGTTGTAGGTGGCACTGTGGTCGTTGTTGTTGTAGGTGGCTCTGTGGTCGTTGTAGGTGGTTCTGTGGTTGTTGTGGTTGTTGTGGTTGTTGTTGTTGTAGGTGGTTCTGTGGTCGTTGTTGTTGTAGGTGGCTCTGTGGTTGTTGTTGTTGAAGGTGGCGCTGTGGTGGTTGTTGTTGTAGGTGGTTCTGTGGTCGTTGTTGTTGTAGGTGGCTCTGTGATCGTTGTAGGTGGTTTTGTGGTTGTTGTGGTTGTCGGTGGCTCTGTGGTTGTTGTGGTCGTTGTTATTGTAGGTGGTTCTATGGTTGTTGTGGTTGTTGTTGTTGTAGGTGGTTCTGTGGTCGTTGTTGTTGTTGTAGGTGGCACTGTGGTCGTTGTAGGTGGTTCTGTGGATGTTGTGGTCGTTGTTGTTGTAGGTGGCTCTGTGGTCGTTGTTGTTGTAGGTGGTTCTGTGGTCGTTGTAGGTGGTTCTGTGGTTGTTGTGGTTGTTGTTGTTGTACGTGATTCTGTGGTCGTTGTTGTTGTAGGTGGCTCTGTGGTTGTTGTTGTTGTAGGTGGCGCTGTGGTGGTTGTTGTTGTAGGTGGTTCTGTGGTCGTTGTAGAAGGTTCTGTGGTTGTTGTGGTCGTTGTTGTAGGTGGTTCTGTCGTCGTTGTTGTAGGTGGCACTGTGGTCGTTGTTGTTGTAGGGGGTTCTGTAGTCGTTGTTGTTGTAGGTGGTGCTGTGGTCGTTGTTGTTGTAGGTGGTTCTGTGGTCGTTGTTGTTGTAGGTGGCTCTGTGGTCGTTGTTGTTGTAGGTGGTTCTGTGGTCGTTGTTGTTGTCGGTGGCTCTGTGGTTGTTGTTGTTGTAGGTGGTTCTGTGGTCGTTGTTGTTGTAGGTGGCTCTGTGGTTGTTGTGGTTGTTGTGGTTGTTGTTGTTGTAGATGGCTCTGTGGTCGTTGTTGTTGTCGGTGGCTCTGTGGTTGTTGTGGTCGTTGTTGTTGTAGGTCGTTCTGTCGTCGTTGTTGTTGTAGGTGGCTCGGTGGTCATTGTTATTATAGGTGGTTCTGTGGTCGTTGTAGGTGGTTCTGTGGTTGTTGTGGTCGTTGTTGTTGTAGGTGGTTCTGTCGTCGTTGTTGTTGTAGGTTGCTCTGTGGTCGTTGTTGTTGTAGGTGGCGCTGTGGTGGTTGTTGTTGTAGGTGGTTCTGTGGTCGTTGTTGTTGTAGGTGGCTCTGTGGTCGTTGTAGGTTGTTCTGTGGTTGTTGTGGTTGTAGGTGGTTCTGTGGTCGTTGTTGTTGTAGGTGGCTCTGTGGTCGTTGTTGTTGTAGGTTGTTCTGTGGTTGTTGTGGTTGTAGGTGGTTCTGTGGTTGTTGTGGTTGTTGTTGTTGTAGGTGGTTCTGTGGTCGTTGTTGTTGTCGGTGGCTCTGTGGTTGTTGTGGTCGTTGTTGTTGTAGGTGGTTCTGTGGTCGTTGTTGTTGTAGGTGGCTCTGTGGTTGTTGTGGTTGTTGTGGTTGTTGTTGTTGTAGATGGCTCTGTGGTCGTTGTTGTTGTCGGTGGCTCTGTGGTTGTTGTGGTCGTTGTTGTTGTAGGTGGTTCTGTGGTCGTTGTTGTTGTAGGTGGCTCTGTGGTCGTTGTTGTTATAGGTGGTTCTGTGGTTGTTGTAGGTGGTTCTGTGGTTGTTGTGGTCGTTGTTGTTGTAGGTGGTTCTGTCGTCGTTGTTGTTGTAGGTTGCTCTGTGGTCGTTGTTGTTGTAGGTGGCTCTGTGGTTGTTGTTGTTGTAGGTGGCGCTGTGGTGGTTGTTGTTGTAGGTGGCTCTGTGGTCGTTGTTGTTGTAGGTGGCTCTGTGGTCGTTGTAGGTTGTTCTGTGGTTGTTGTGGTTGTAGGTGGTTCTGTGGTCGTTGTTGTAGGTGGCTCTGTGGTCGTTGTTGTTGTAGGTGGTTCTATGGTTGTTGTGGTTGTTGTTGTTGTAGGTGGTTCTGTGGTCGTTGTTGTAGTTGTAGGTGGCACTGTGGTCGTTGTAGGTGGTTCTGTGGATGTTGTGGTCGTTGTTGTTGTAGGTGGCTCTGTGGTCGTTGTTGTTGTAGGTGGTTCTGTGGTCGTTGTAGGTGGTTCTGTGGTTGTTGTGGTTGTTGTTGTTGTAGGTGGTTCTGTGGTCGTTGTTGTTGTAGGTGGCTCTGTGGTTGTTGTTGTTGTAGGTGGTTCTGTCGTCGTTGTTGTAGGTGGCTCTGTGGTCGTTGTTGTAGGTGGCTCTGTGGTCGTTGTAGGTGGTTCTGTGGTTGTTGTGGTTGTAGGTGGTTCTGTGGTCGTTGTTGTTGTAGGTGGTGCTGTGGTCGTTGTTGTTGTAGGTGGTTCTGTCGTCGTTGTTGTTGTAGGTGGCTCTGTGGTCATTGTTGTTGTAGGTAGCTCTGTGGTCGTTGTAGGTGGTTCTGTGGTTGTTGTGGTTGTAGGTGGTTCTGTGGTCGTTGTTGTTGTAGGTGTCTCTGTGGTCGTTGTAGTTGGTTCTGTGGTTGTTGTGGTTGTTGTGGTTGTAGGGGGTTCTGTGGTCGTTGTTGTTGTAGGTGGCTCTGTGGTCGTTGTTGTTGTTGTAGGTGGCACTGTGGTCGTTGTAGGTGGTTCTGTGGATGTTGTGGTCGTTGTTGTTGTAGGTGGCTCTGTGGTCGTTGTTGTTGTAGGTGGTTCTGTGGTCGTTGTAGGTGGTTCTGTGGTTGTTGTGGTTGTTGTTGTTGTAGGTGGTTCTGTGGTCGTTGTTGTTGTAGGTGGCTCTGTGGTTGTTGTTGTTGTAGGTGGCGCTGTGGTGGTTGTTGTTGTAGGTGTTTCTGTGGTCGTTGTAGAAGGTTCTGTGGTTGTTGTGGTCGTTGTTGTAGGTGGTTCTGTGGTCGTTGTTGTTGTAGGTGGCACTGTGGTCGTTGTTGTTGTAGGGGGTTCTGTAGTCGTTGTTGTTGTAGGTGGTGCTGTGGTCGTTGTTGTTGTAGGTGGTTCTGTCGTCGTTGTTGTTGTAGGTGGCTCTGTGGTCGTTGTTGTTGTAGGTGGTTCTGTGGTCGTTGTTGTTGTCGGTGGCTCTGTGGTTGTTGTGGTCGTTGTTGTTGTAGGTAGTTCTGTGGTCGTTGTTGTTGTAGGTGGCTCTGTGGTTGTTGTGGTTGTTGTTGTTGTAGATGGCTCTGTGGTCGTTGTTGTTGTAGGTGGCTCTGTGGTTGTTGTGGTCGTTGTTGTTGTAGGTGGTTCTGTGGTCGTTGTAGGTGGTTCTGTGGTTGTTGTGGTTGTTGTTGTTGTAGGTGGTTCTGTGGTCGTTGTTGTTGTAGGTGGCTCTGTGGTTGTTGTTGTTGTAGGTGGCGCTGTGGTGGTTGTTGTTGTAGGTGGTTCTGTGGTCGTTGTAGAAGGTTCTGTGGTTGTTGTGGTCGTTGTTGTAGGTGGTTCTGTGGTCGTTGTTGTTGTAGGTGGCACTGTGGTCGTTGTTGTTGTAGGGGGTTCTGTAGTCGTTGTTGTTGTAGGTGGTGCTGTGGTCGTTGTTGTTGTAGGTGGTTCTGTGGTCGTTGTAGGTGGTTCTGTGGTTGTTGTTGTTGTAGGTGGTTCTGTGGTCGTTGTTGTTGTAGGTGGCTCTGTGGTCGTTGTAGGTGGTTCTGTGGTTGTTGTGGTCGTTGTTGTTGTAGGTGGTTCTGTGGTCGTTGTTGTTGTAAGTGGCTCTGTGGTTGTTGTTGTTGTAGGTGGCGCTGTGGTGGTTGTTGTTGTAGGTGGTTCTGTGGTCGTTGTTGTTGTAGGTGGCTCTGTGGTCGTTGTAGGTGGTTCTGTGGTTGTTGTGGTTGTTGTTGTTGTAGGTGGTTCTGTGGTCGTTGTTGTTGTAGGTGGCTCTGTGGTTGTTGTTGTTGTAGGTGGCGCTGTGGTGGTTGTTGTTGTAGGTGGTTCTGTGGTCGTTGTAGAAGGTTCTGTGGTTGTTGTGGTCGTTGTTGTAGGTGGTTCTGTGGTCGTTGTTGTTGTAGGTGGCACTGTAGTCGTTGTTGTTGTAGGGGGTTCTGTAGTCATTGTTGTTGTAGGTGGTGCTGTGGTCGTTGTTGTTGTAGGTGGTTCTGTCGTCGTTGTCGTTGTAGATGGCTCTGTGGTCATTGTTGTTGTAGGTAGCTCTGTGGTCGTTGTAGGTGGTTCTGTGGTTGTTGTGGTTGTAGGTGGTTCTGTGGTCGTTGTTGTTGTAGGTGTCTCTGTGGTCGTTGTAGGTGGTTCTGTGGTTGTTGTGGTTGTTGTGGTTGTAGGGGGTTCTGTGGTCGTTGTTGTTGTTGTAGGTGGCACTGTGGTCGTTGTAGGTGGTTCTGTGGTTGTTGTGGTCGTTGTTGTTGTAGGTGGTTCTGTGGTCGTTGTTGTTGTAGGTGGCTCTGTGGACGTTGTTGTTGTAGGTGTTTCTGTGGTTGTTGTGGTCATTGTTGTTGTAGGGGGTTCTGTGGTCATTGTTGTTGTAGGTGATGCTGTGGTCGTTGTTGTTGTAGGTGGTTCTGTCGTCGTTGTTGTTGTAGGTGGCTCTGTGGTCATTGTTGTTATAGGTGGTTCTGTGGTCGTTGTAGGTGGTTCTGTGGTTGTTGTGGTTGTTGTTGTTGTAGGTGGTTCTGTCGTCGTTGTTGTTGTAGGTTGCTCTGTGGTCGTTGTTGTTGTAGGTGGCTCTGTGGTTGTTGTTGTTGTAGGTGGCGCTGTGGTGGTTGTTGTTGTAGGTGGTTCTGTGGACGTTGTTGTTGTAGGTGGCTCTGTGGTCGTTGTAGGTTGTTCTGTGGTTGTTGTGGTTGTAGGTGGTTCTGTGGTCGTTGTTGTTGTAGGTGGCTCTGTGGTCGTTGTTGTTGTAGGTGGTTCTATGGTTGTTGTGGTTGTTGTTGTTGTAGGTGGTTCTGTGGTCGTTGTTGTTGTTGTAGGTGGCACTGTGGTCGTTGTAGGTGGTTCTGTGGATGTTGTGGTCGTTGTTGTTGTAGGTGGCTCTGTGGTCGTTGTTGTTGTAGGTGGTTCTGTGGTTGTTGTTGTTGTAGGTGGTTCTGTGGTCGTTGTTGTTGTAGGTGGCTCTGTGGTTGTTGTTGTTGTAGGTGGCGCTGTGGTGGTTGTTGTTGTAGGTGGTTCTGTGGTCGTTGTAGAAGGTTCTGTGGTTGTTGTGGTCGTCGTTGTAGGTGGTTCTGTGGTCGTTGTTGTTGTAGGTGGCACTGTGGTCGTTGTTGTTGTAGGGGGTTCTGTAGTCGTTGTTGTTGTAGGTGGTGCTGTGGTCGTTGTTGTTGTAGGTGGTTCTGTCGTCGTTGTTGTTGTAGGTGGCTCTGTGGTCGTTGTTGTTGTAGGTGGTTCTGTGGTCGTTGTTGTTGTAGGTGGCTCTGTGGTTGTTGTGGTCGTTGTTGTTGTAGGTGGTTCTGTGGTCGTTGTAGGTGGTTCTGTGGTTGTTGTGGTTGTTGTTGTTGTAGAAGGCTCTGTGGTCGTTGTTGTTGTCGGTGGCTCTGTGGTTGTCGTGGTCGTTGTTGTTGTAGGTCGTTCTGTCGTCGTTGTTGTTGTAGGTGGCTCGGTGGTCATTGTTGTTATAGGTGGTTCTGTGGTCGTTGTAGGTGGTTCTGTGGTTGTTGTGGTCGTTGTTGTTGTAGGTGGTTCTGTCGTCGTTGTTGTTGTAGGTTGCTCTGTGGTCGTTGTTGTTGTAGGTGGCTCTGTGGTTGTTGTTGTTGTAGTTGGCGCTGTGGTGGTTGTTGTTGTAGGTGGTTCTGTGGTCGTTGTTGTTGTAGGTGGCTCTGTGGTCGTTGTAGGTTGTTCTGTGGTTGTTGTTGTTGTAGGTGGTTCTGTGGTCGTTGTTGTTGTAGGTGGCTCTGTGGTCGTTGTTGTTGTAGGTCGTTCTGTGGTTGTTGTGGTTGTAGGTGGTTCTGTGGTTGTTGTGGTTGTTGTGGTTGTTGTTGTTGTAGGTGGTTCTGTGGTCGTTGTTGTTGTCGGTGGCTCTGTGGTTGTTGTGGTCGTTGTTGTTGTAGGTGGTTCTGTGGTCGTTGTTGTTGTAGGTGGCTCTGTGGTTGTTGTGGTTGTTGTTGTTGTAGATGGCTCTGTGGTCGTTGTTGTTGTCGGTGGCTCTGTGGTTGTTGTGGTCGTTGTTGTTGTAGGTGGTTCTGTCGTCGTTGTTGTTGTAGGTGGCTCTGTGGTCGTTGTTGTTATAGGTGGTTCTGTGGTCGTTGTAGGTGGTTCTGTGGTTGTTGTGGTAGTTGTTGTTGTAGGTGGTTCTGTCGTCGTTGTTGTTGTAGGTGGCTCTGTGGTCGTTGTTGTTGTAGGTGGCTCTGTGGTTGTTGTTGTTGTAGGTGGCGCTGTGGTGGTTGTTGTTGTAGGTGGTTCTGTGGTCGTTGTTGTTGTAGGTGGCTCTGTGGTCGTTGTAGGTTTTTCTGTGGTTGTTGTGGTTGTAGGTGGTTCTGTGGTCGTTGTTGTTGTAGGTGGCTCTGTGGTCGTTGTTGTTGTAGGTGGTTCTATGGTTGTCGTGGTTGTTGTTGTTGTAGGTGGTTCTGTGGTCGTTGTTGTTGTTGTAGGTGGCACTGTGGTCGTTGTAGGTGGTTCTGTGGATGTTGTGGTCGTTGTTGTTGTAGGTGGCTCTGTGGTCGTTGTTGTTGTAGGTGGTTCTGTGGTCGTTGTAGGTGGTTCTGTGGTTGTTGTGGTCGTTGTTGTTGTAGGTGGTTCTGTGGTCGTTGTTGTTGTAGGTGGCTCTGTGGTTGTTGTTGTTGTAGGTGGCGCTGTGGTGGTTGTTGTTGTAGGTGGTTCTGTGGTCGTTGTAGAAGGTTCTGTGGTTGTTGTGGTCGTTGTTGTTGTAGGTGGTTCTGTGGTCGTTGTTGTTGTAGGTGGCACTGTGGTCGTTGTTGTTGTAGGGGGTTCTGTAGTCGTTGTTGTTGTAGGTGGTGCTGTGGTCGTTGTTGTTGTAGGTGGTTCTGTCGTCGTTGTTGTAGGTGGCTCTGTGGTCGTTGTTGTTGTAGGTAGCTCTGTGGTCGTTGTAGGTGGTTCTGTGGTTGTTGTTGTTGTAGGTGGTTCTGTGGTCGTTGTTGTTGTAGGTGGCTCTGTGGTCGTTGTAGGTGGTTCTGTGGTTGTTGTGGTTGTTGTTGTTGTAGGTGGTTCTGTGGTCGTTGTTGTTGTAGGTGGCACTGTGGTTGTTGTTGTTGTAGGTGGCGCTGTGGTGGTTGTTGGTGTAGGTGGTTCTGTGGTCGTTGTTGTTGTAGGTGGTGCTGTGGTCGTTGTTGTTGTAGGTGGCGCTGTGGTCGTTGTTGTTGTAGGTGGTTCTGTGGTCGTTGTAGGTGGTTCTGTGGTCGTTGTAGAAGGTTCTGTGGTTGTTGTGGTCGTTGTTGTAGGTGGTTCTGTGGTCGTTGTTGTTGTAGGTGGCACTGTGGTCGTTGTTGTTGTAGGTGGTTCTGTGGTTGTTGTAGGTGGTTCTGTGGTTGTTGTGGTTGTAGGTGGTTCTGTGGTCGTTGTTGTTGTAGGTGGCTCTGTGGTCATTGTTGTTGTAGGTGGCACTGTGGTCGTTGTTGTTGTAGGGGGTTCTGTAGTCGTTGTTGTTGTAGGTGGTGCTGTCGTCGTTGTTGTTGTAGGTGGTGCTGTCGTCGTTGTTGTTGTAGGTGGCTCTGTGGTCGTTGTTGTTTGTATGTAGCTCTGTGGTCGTTGTAGGTGGTTCTGTGGTTGTTGTGGTTGTAGGTGGTTCTGTGGTCGTTGTTGTTGTAGGTGTCTCTGTGGTCGTTGTAGGTGGTTCTGTGGTTGTTGTGGTTGTAGGGGGTTCTGTGGTCGTTGTTGTTGTAGGTGACTCTGTGGTTGTTGTTGTTGTAGGAGGTTCTGTGGTTGTTGTGGTCGTTGTTGTTGTAGGTGGTTCTGTGGTCGTTGTTGTTGTTGTAGGTGGCACTGTGGTCGTTGTAGTGGTTCTGTGGTTGCTGTGGTCGTTGTTGTTGTAGGTGGCTCTGTGGTTGTTGTAGGTGGCTCTGTGGACGTTGTTGTTGTAGGTGGTTCTGTGGTTGTTGTGGTCGTTGTTGTTGTAGGGGGTTCTGTGGTCGTTGTTGTTGTAGGTGATGCTGTGGTCGTTGTTGTTGTAGGTGGTTCTGTGGTCGTTGTTGTTGTAGGTGGCTCTGTGGTCGTTGTTGTTGTAGGTGGCTCTGTGGTCGTTGTTGTTGTAGGAGGTTCTGTGGTTGTTGTGGTCGTTGTTGTTGTAGGTGGTTCTGTGGTCGTTGTTGTTGTTGTAGGTGGCACTGTGGTCGTTGTAGGTGGTTCTGTGGTTGTTGTGGTCGTTGTTGTTGTAGGTGGTTCTGTGGTCGTTGTTGTTGTAGGTGGCTCTGTGGTCGTTGTTGTTGTAGGTGTTTCTGTGGTTGTTGTGGTCGTTGTTGTTGTAGGGCGTTCTGTGGTCGTTGTTGTTGTAGGTGATACTGTGGTCGTTGTTGTTGTAGGTGGTTCTGTCGTCGTTGTTGGTGTAGGTTGCTCTGTGGTCGTTGTTGTTGTAGGTGGCTCTGTGGTCATTGTAGGTGGCTCTGTGGTTGTTGTTGTTGTAGGTGGTGCTGTGGTCGTTGTTGTTGTAGGTGGTTCTGTGGTCGTTGTAGGTGGTTCTGTGGTTGTTGTGGTTGTAGGTGGTTCTGTGGTCGTTGTTGTTGTAGGTGGCTCTGTGGTCGTTGTAGGTGGTGCTGTGGTTGTTGTTGTAGGTGGTTCTGTGGTCGTTGTAGGTGGTTCTGTGGTCGTTGTTGTTGTAGGTGGCCCTGTGGTTGTTGTTGTTGTAGGTGGATCTGTGGTCGTTGTTGTTGTTGGTGGCTCTGTGGTTGTTGTTGTTGTAGGTGGTGCTGTGGTCGTTGTTGTTGTAGGTGGCTCTGTGGTTGTTGTTGTTGTAGGTGGTGCTGTGGTCGTTGTTGTAGGTGGCTCTGTGGTCGTTGTTGTTGTAGGTGGCTCTGTGGTCGTTGTTGTTGTAGGTGGTTCTGTGGTCGTTGTTGTTGTAGGTGGTTCTGTGGTCGTTGTTGTTGTAGGTGATGCTGTGGTCGTTGTTGTTGTAGGTGGCTCTGTGTTCGTTGTTGTTATAGGTGGTTCTGTGGTTGATGTGGTGGTTGTTGTTGTAGGTGGTTCTGTGGTTGTTGTTGTTGTAGGTGGCGCTGTGGTGGTTGTTGTTGTAGGTGGTTCTGTGGTCGTTGTTGTTGTAGGTGGCTCTGTGGTCGTTGTAGGTTGTTCTGTGGTTGTTGTGGTTGTAGGTGGCTCTGTGGTCGTTGTTGTTGTAAGTGGTTCTGTGGTCGTTGTTGTTGTAGGTGGCACTGTGGTCGTTGTTGTTGTAGGTGGCTCTGTGGTCGTTGTTGTTGTAGGTGGTGCTGTGGTCGTTGTTGTTGTAGGTGGCTCTGTGGTCGTTGTTGTTGTAGTTGGTGCTGTGGTCGTTGTTGTAGGTGGTTCTGTGGTCGTTGTGGTCGTTGTTGTTGTAGGTGGTTCTGTGGTCGTTGTTGTTGTAGGTGGTGCTGTGGTCGTTGTTGTTGTAGGTGGCTCTGTGGTCGTTGTTGTAGGTGGCTCTGTGGTTGTTGTGGTCGTTGTTGTTGTAGGTGGTTCAGTGGTTGTTGTTGTTGTAGGTGGCTCTGTGGTCGTTGTTGTTGTAGGTGGCTCTGTGGTCGTTGTTGTTGTAGGTGGTGCTGTGGTCATTGTTGTCGTTGTTGTAGTTGGTGCTGTGGTCGTTGTGGTTGTTGTAGGTGGTTCAGTGGTTGTATCTGTAGTTATTGGCTCAACTACTGACAGTGAGATAAGAAAACGAGAAGAGAAGAGTGACAATTAAATTGCACAACTCTATCACCTACTTCAACTTTAATCCTGCATTTTGTCTTGTGGCTTAGTACATATTTTTGTGCTGTTGGATGAAGGCATTTATTAGTCATTTTACTCACCTGTTACCACCAGAATAATTGCTATCATCCATCCAACACCCATTCTGTCTTCCTTCGAATCTGTAACATGAAACAATGCTCTTACATGTGCAACTTAAAAGAGCTAATATCTTTAATCTTAACATTTAACTCGATTCTTAAATAGCAATTTGTTTACAAGTGCGCACAATTCACTCATCATAACTTTCTGATAACACATTTTATGACTTTTCTGGGTCCAAGCTCATCTGAGATGGTCTGACACAATTTGGAATAGTGTGCTGTGGTCTGATAATTCACATTGCAAATTGGTCTTCAGCTCAAGAGTAAAAGAACAGTCCAGGACTGTTATCAGCTCAAAACTCTGATGGCATGGGTAACTTGTTCATCTGTAAAGGCACCAGTAATGTTGAAAAGGTACATACAGGATTTGGAGCAAACATATGCTGCCATCCAAGCAATGTCTTCCTCCCTGCCTATTTCAGGAAGATAATTCCCAAGAACTACACCTACAAAGCTTCAACAATTAGTGTCCTCAGTCCTCTAGCTTATTGAGTGTTGTTGCTAGGAAAGTTGATGTAATACAGTGGTAAACATGCCGCTGTCCCAGCTTTTCTGGAGCGTGTTGTGGGCATCAAATTCAACATGAGTAAATATTTGCAGAAAATCAAGTGTGAACATTAAATATCCTGTCTTTGTAATGTATTCAATGGAATGTGAGTTGAAAAAGATATGCAAATAATTGTATTCTGTTTGTATTTACACTTTAAACAACTTCCTAACTTCATTAGGAGTGGGGTTTGTATCTGAAGTATTGTAAATGCATGCTGGTTTGCATGACCCATTGCCATGCCAGTGAAGGGAACAGCTTTCCTGTGTGTTTTACAGGTGCAATTCTTTACATAAAACTACAACAAAAAACTACTATAGAGCATTAACAAATGGCAAAAGACCCAAAATATTAATAAGAAAAAAAAATTGAAGTAGAAAAATAGAAATTTTGTAAAAAATCATAAAAAATATATAGATTACCTAGTCACGTCAAATATTGATAAGCAATACAAAGTAAATAAATCTTGTCATATCACATATTTACCTGAAATCTAATAAAAAAAACAAACAAAAAAAAAACTAATGCATGTACGTATTTCCCAATGTTAGTACAGATATGAATAAGAAAGTATATGGCATAATAAATAACTACATACACATACATACAAGGATTGAACAGAACAATACTCATTACTTACCCAAAATGAGGTTATAAGAAGAAAAGTTATTGGTTCCCCTTTTAACTTATGTCGCTGTTTTAAATTATTTCAGTGTGTTAACTGAGACATAGTCACATCTATCCTTCTGTAAATCTCTCAGCTTAAGTGACGGCCCAAATCTGTTTTCACCTTATATATTGGAATACAATAAATCCAATGACGTGACTGAAAGATGAGATCTTTCATTAGAATGCAGTCTCGTCAGCTGTCACTCTCTTGACTCGGTGCCACGACCTAACTATCTTCATTTTCCTGTAAAACTAGTTCCAGGTGTGAGTAACAACATTAAAACTGGAGATGACATCACGTAAATGGAGAGGGGATACACTGAATCGAGATACATTCAATACATATTTGGGCTTATCTGAATAAATATGCAAGTAAATGATGCTTTTCTAATAAGTACAAAACTGCATTGTTTGATCAGTTCATCTCGGGAATCTTCATTTCCTCATATTTATCTGTGTGACTGCAAAACAACAACCTCAGTATTTTAATTTAACAAATAGGGAATATCTGTCATTTTTTGCTTGCAACATGAATATCAGCAGAGAACATGCTGACACTGTACAATAATACACAAATCGTTCTGATATGCCACTCGGAACTGCATTCAGTTTTGTGAGCAAGTCCAGGGTAAGAATGTTTTAATCAAGCATGTAAGCTGTAGGTGTGGTCCTTTTTTTTTTTTTTTTTTTCTTTTTTTTGATAGATTATTGAGTAGCTCTTAAGGAGTTATTCTTTTCTATTTTTCTTGTCACAATCAGTCAGGTCTGATGTAATTGTAGTTGACAGGAGAGTGGACTGGAACCTGGATTGCGATTAAATCGTTAATTTGCATAGTTGCATAGTTATCTCTTGAGACAAAGTTGAGGTCAGTTGTTTGCATTATCTTTTGTATTATTGCTCATTATGTGTTATATCATTAGTTATATGTGCATGGGTCAAGAACTGACAGTCAGATTCAGATATAATTCAGTTACAGAAAGAATTCTTCTTTCCGTAACTAAATTAATCATTGATTAGGAGCAATATAATGCAACTTAAATATCGGGGAGTCCAGGTTATGTACTATGTAAGATGTAAACAAATTAAGCATAAAGGTGTATTTGTTATATGTCTAAAGTAGATTAGAGACAAAAGATTTTTATTTGTGGTTTATTTGTGGTTTATAGATTTTATTTTATTTTTGCTGCAGTTAATGTTGAATTTTAGTACAATCTAACTAATTCTGTCTGACATCTAATTTTCCACTGGATTGCTTTGAGTTCGAAATAGACATGGTGAAGCAGCATTAAGCTGTTATGCTGCACACAACTGGAACAAACTACCAGCAGAATTCAAATCAGCCCTACCTGATTGAGTATGTCTTGTACTTGGTTCTTTTTCTTTGCTAATTTTTTTCTGTTCTATGCTGCTCATTTTAAATGCTTTGTCTTTATGTGAAGCACATTAAGTTGCCTCCTGGTATGAAATGTGCTATATAATTAAAAATACCTTGCCTTGCCTTGCCTAGAAATGTGAGGAAGGTTGTTTTTTGTCTTGTTTCCTGCAAAAATACATCGTCAGATAACTTATTCACAGCAGTGAATCAACCTATTTCACACGCAGTCTTCACAGGCTGCTTCTCAAGAGCACTGCGGTATAAATGTAACAAACCTCTTTATCTGTAGATATAGTTATTATGACATAGGGATACCCAAGAGGTGCAAGCAACATCATTCAAGTGCACAATACTTTTCCATTGGATAATCACAAATATCATTCAACGAACGCGGTCGCATTTTCTCCTCCCTCTCCTCTCCCTTATCTTCCCTGCTTTGCTCCTCTCGTCTCGTCTGTCTGCTGTCTATACTTTTGAGAGACTCTCTCTGCATTGCTCTCTAAACTACAAAAAACATGGATTTGATCAACTGGTCTCCCGAAGCTATTGATGCAATTTTTTTGACAAGAAGCCTGGGTTCGGGGGAGACGGACTGTCCTGCCGGAACGTTCGCAGCCGGCTACACGATGGACGCGTGGCAGAGGTGGCGGGTTGTGTGTCTGGCGGCTCTTTCCGTGGAGGACATTGAAGACATCTATCTATTCGGAACCATGATCACAGGTCTTTTGCTGATTAGATTAGGCAATGCCCTGATGTATCGAGGAATTCAAAAAATGGTGACAGCTGTCCAAAGCCCCATAAAGCTGCCCGAAATGATTGGAGCGATGGGCAGAGCTGTTGGCGCTCAGACTGTGACTATTCAGAACTTGAACCGCAACATGGATAACATCTTGGAGAAGCTACACAGACAGATAGACAGATATGCAATCACACCCCCCAACCCACATCCAACGCCTTTGTGCTTTTCACCCCTGGTGTGACAAGCGGGTCCACGACCAGCGCCCGGTGGGCTGCAGGAACGGATGGCTGCTTGGTTGCACTGGGTTTTACCTCTACCCCTACCCCGCTCCCTGTTGCAAGTCCTGAGTTTTTCATGTTTGTAAAGTGTACTTATTATGTGCTTATGTTTTTTTCATGTTCCCACACTGTACTCCTCACAGGAGCATAGTATGGTGGTTGTTGTTTTTTTCCCTCCCCTCTCCTCACATGACTCTGTATTTCTATTTACCATCTCTCTGTCTTCCTGTCCTGTCTACCCCCATTTTGTCAAAGTGTATGTATGTTTTGTATATGTATGGACGTGTTGATGGCTAGTGGCATAACAATTTATCATGTGTGAACTCTGATAATATCCAATTTGGGGGTAAGGTGCTTGCCCAAGTCCCCTTAGCTGTGGACCCTGGGGCTCAAGCCGCTTTCCTAACCACTACGGCTCTACAGCTCTACCACCTGTATGTGCAAAACATGTGAACGACACATAAAATAATAGTAGTGCTTGAAAGAAGAAGAAAATCTTGCATGTAAACAACTTACAAACGAGCACAGCCTAATACCTGCCATAAATACAGTACTGTACAAAGGTTTCAGGCAGGAATGAAAAATGCTGAAAAGTGAGAATGCTTTCAAAAATGAAAGTGTTAATTGTTTATTTTCATCAATTAACAAAATGCAGTGAATGGACAGAAGAGAAGTTTAAATCAAATCAGTACTGGGTGTGACCGTTTGCCCTTTGCCTTCAAGACGGCGTCAGTTTGTGCTTTTCATCTGTTGCACTGCAAGTTTCCTTGGCCAACCACTGTGTCTACGAGACGCTTTTTTCTTTGTACCTTTTCAATAGAGCTTGAACAGCCAACTTGAAACACCAGTTTGCTTTGAAATGTTTAAGAGAGAGACCTTGCTGATGCAGTGTAACTAACTTGTGTCTTGTTGCTGTGTTCAGTCTTGCCAGAGTAAAAGTGTGTTTGCTATAACTGGTCGATCATACACCTGCGAAACCTACAAGGATTGGCAATTTAACATAAAACTGGTGGGTGATGTAGAGCAAGCAAGGTCAGGCAAAATCTCGAGTGAAAAACGAAGGTACAAATACTAAAGTAGATGTGGAGCGTGTCATGTCAAGCCTCCAAACAATGAAATCAACGACCCAAATAAAACAGGACATAACTTAACAGTGACCCAGGATCATAACATATTGAGGCCGCATTGTCATAGTAGATTTCCAAGTAACTGAATCCTCTGTCACAGTAACTGTGTGTGCGGTTAGTACACATGTAGACTTCAGCATTATTGACTGACATTTTTACATGTGAAACAAAGAGAAACTCTCATCACATCCAGCTGTGACCCTGGTTGTGTTCAGATGTGCAGTAGACTTGACATTTTCAACAAGCAGAGGTCAGTGAAACTACTGAAGTTTTCCTAAAAGCTTCACCATAATAACATTACATTTAGTCCATTGGATTTAATCTCTTTGAAATCTTTACTTAATTATTTTAAATATTACATATTTATTTTATTACCTGCATACCCACAACAGCTTGATCGGAATATCACTTTTGATGTTTGGTAATTTTTTTTTGACACGCTTCATTTTTTAGGTCAAGTGTTACATCATTGAATTAATTTATGCCTCTTTAGTTAATTTGCTTGAAGGAAGTTTTGCAGCTAAACAGGTCTCGCCACTTAATAGAGTATTAATAGAAGTATTCTTTTTCTCACGGTTGGGGTGAGTTTACTGGAGTGACGGGCACATAGTTAGGAATGCCACCGCCAATAGACTTGGAGACATTTGATTGTAGAAAGCTGGCACCATCCCAGGGTTACACATACCAGCACAATGAGTAAAGTGTCTGCTGGCATGCCAGTAGACAGTGTCCTCAACTACCCAAGGTCTCGTGTATGTAAGTGACTGATAAGATTCAGTCGACACAATGACAGCTGGGATAGGCTCCGGTCCCCCGTGACCGTCCAGGGGTGAGCTGGTTACAGAAAATGAATGGCTAAATTAATGTTGCAGCAGCGTGTCGCTGCCGGTGAGTGTTACAATGTCCTGGTGCGTGAATATGAGTTGATTATGGTAAATTAAACTATAACACATAGGACAATTAATAAGTGGTCGAGCTTTTTTCTGTATTTGGAACTCCTGAAACTTTGCGGTACCAAGCACGTAACTTGGAAAAATGGAAAAAACTGAGTAACTACACAAATCCGGGCAACTTCTTCACAAACAACAAGAACCATTGCTTCACAAGGCTGCCATGGCACCAACTAAAGCAACAACAAGTGGTCCACCAACAACGACGGCAACTGCTGCACCAACTACAACTGCTTCACTTACCTAGTTTACCAGCAATAACCACAACTGCTCAACCAACCACAACTGTTGTTGCAGCTATTGAACATTCCCCATGTTGAAACCGAGTAAAACTACTGTATAAACCATAGAAACATGAATAACCTAAAAGTTAAATGTTTATATTACTCCGTACCCATAGTGCATTCATTTCATACTTCAATGCAACTGTGATTTTTTTTTAAAAAGGCACCTCAGAAAATATTTTTGCTATCCCTAAATTGATACTTCTCACAAAACAAAAATGCAATGATCTCAATCAGTATGTGACGAAAACACCACTGAAAAGATGTAGCGTTCACACGGCAGTTTGTTCAGTTTCAGAATGTTTTGTTTGATGCAGTCTTGCGGGATTGTAGATGATAAAATACAAACAGCCCTCTTGCTGTGCTATGTCGAGCAGCACTAACTGAACAAGCTGGTTAAACTTCAGAATCTTTCAACACGCCTAACACAGCTATCCACTCACCTGAGATGCTGTTGATCATTTCATTAAATCCCCTTTATTACAAGCCGTTACAAGCTGGCCCTGACCTCTCACCACAGTATGAAAGAGATGTCCCAAACTATTCATGGTTCATTGTTTATCTGTTTTAATTATTACACACATTTAATTTGATTTTAATTAATTAATTTAATGAAAATGGATTAAAAACAGAGTGGATATGCTTTTTCAATTTCGTTTTTTACCTTATTCGTCTTGCCAACCACAACAAACCACTCCTTGCTCAACAAGAAAAACCCTTTCACTTTGGAATCATGTCCCAAACCATCACGTAATATAATATAGTATTTAGAATGTACACCAGAAGCCAGAAGGGGAATTGTTTCCCTGGAGTTGTTTCACATGCTGAGAAACTGAGTAAGCAGAGGAGGAAGTCTAAAGAGAAAACCAAAGACACCAAACGTAAACAAGCAGCAGCAGGGGGAATACACACAAGGAAGCAGAAAATCACTGAGGCAAGAAGAAAAGGTACACATTGTACACATTGCATTGTTGCCATTTGTTTTTGTAAATGCAACAACGAGGAACCATCATTCTGGGTGTGACCAGGTTAGCAACAGAATTTACAACCAGCAGGTGCCAATCACAGACTGGATATTTCCCAGTCCCATAGCACATGCTAAACAAGACTACATCAAGTGCTACTAGGGATTTTATCGACAGGGAGAAGAACATTATTTAACAATTTGTTAAGTTATGAGGTCATTAAGCTCTTTGAAACCTTAGGTCACAGAGTTGAACTTAAGTAAATGTTCCTCATTTCACAGTGATTTTCATTTTAATTTGAATGCTGTTACATTGTAAGTGACGCCCTTGATATTAACTTTATTTATTAAAAGTACTACTAGCTGACTGCTCTATCTATCAAACTCACTCTTTGACACTAAAATTCAGGGCATTCGCCTCCAACTCTCCACTCTTCACCTGATGTATTTAGTGAAAATGCCCACACTATTTGGGATATTTCTCATTTCTAAATAGGATTTCTTGTTTGGAGCTTGGATTCAAAGTTTAAGTAAAGCTTAGTGTCAGAATAAGGCCAGGCCAATCCAGGTCAGAATTAATAACTGCTTATTATGGTGACTCATATGATGAAGTCTGCACAGCTACTGAAGACAAATTAGTTAAACGAGTCTTACAGCCCAACAGGGAAAGTATTGTCATTCCTATTGTTGTGTCAATAATACAACTTTGACTCCTCACAATAAATTAGTGTTCCCTCTGTAACAACTGTTTCCCCTACATCACTTTTAAAAACAATAATGTAACCTCGATATCCTGAAGAAATTTGTCAGCCCCTGAAGCTCTTCCTCCAACTCAAGATCCTCTGAATCACCCACTTTTCAAACTAAAGAGGAAACTCAGTGACACAAACAAACACATAACAACATTGATGATAACAATGGCGGGGCTATTTGGCTATTTTGCAACAAACAACTCCTTTAATGTTTGTAATAGATTTAATCCATCATTGGTGGATCAAATAGCTAATGCTGCAGTAGCCACAAATCGTCTGTGATCGAGGATTATGGGTAGTGTAGGCTTTTTTTTCGAAAACGTCCGAATACAAGTTTATTTCTCTGAATCGAAGAAGGAAAAATTAAAAGTGGCCACAACATGAAGCTACTTTATTGTTGAATTAGCAGTGATGCTCGGATGTGTTTGTGTTGAGAAATATTGATGATCTCATGAAAAGAAATGCTTAAAATAGTGAGAAAAAACACTTCCGGGCAGAGGGTCTGCGGTTCTCCAGTCAGATTGAAGCTTGCAGCGTCATATTTCGCCGCAAACGGGTTATTATTGTAATGAGTGGAGGACTGGAGCCTCTGCTCTAAGCATCTCTTACCGCCGCGAGCGGGTTTGCATTGAAGTCAATTGAGAACCCAGAGCGTCTTATACAGACGTGAAAGGGTACATTTTGCGTCAGTATTGGACGTCTTCGGGTGTGACAAATCGTCGGTATATTATGCCTTGGGAACAAGAACGGGTTGGTTTACCAGCACCAAATATGGGATTTGGGGGCATTTTGTGTATTTTTGAGAGTTAATAGTCCATTACAAAATTATATAACATAAGACACTTATTGAGTTACTGGGCTAATTTACAGGATCACAGTCAAGACCATCCTACAAGAGAAACGCTGAAACCATGTTGGGAAAAAGGAAACAAAGAAGGAAACAAAAAGCTTTGGATGGGCAGACACAAAAAAGGCACAAGAACTGCAAATGGTGTGCATGAAAATTAGTCCAACAGTACCACTGTCAACAACTGGGTACTGATGCAACAGGAGATTTGTCATTATTGGAGAAGAGAAACCAGGATATGAGTTTTGTGTTTGAGTCAAACAATATACAGGCATATACTGGAAAAGTCTATGGGTACGTGCAGATATACACAGATACATCAAAGAATTCTATGGATAAAGTAGAAGTATCAAATTTTGTTCCAGAATTCCAAGTCTAAGTAGGGAAAAGGATTAATAAAGTAGTATCAGTTTTCATAGGGGAAATGATTGGATTGTTGTTAGCAGTTCAACGGGTTGAGGACATAAGACCACTGAGAACCATCATCTTTTCAGATTCCAGTTCAGCATAGTCTGTCAAACAGTAGACCAGACATACTGTAGTTATAGAGATTCAGCAAGTATCATGCGGATCTCAACGTCTTGCCAGTGCACCACCATTATCGATAAAAGCAGTGTGCCATATTGCTGTACAACCTGTATATAAACAGTCGCACATGCATTCCCCAAACGGTGTGACACGACCTGGCTCACGGGCCGTGCCAAAAGGAGGAAGCACATGGTTTAAAAGATTTACAAAACAGGTATTTCATTTATTAAAGTATTTCAAAAGCTAAACCGAATATCCAACAAAGGAATAAAGCTGAAGCGTGGCAGTTAGCTGTCAGTAGTGTCGTGCTGTTGCAGATGGAAAATGTGCTGCTGTATGATGTGTTGTATGGTGCAAAACTTAAGAACAAAAAGGTAATGCCAACAGAACCAAAATGCGCTGCTGTCCTCAGGGAGCGAGACCCGAGCTAGCTACCAACAAAACATTATGTATTGATTTTCAACACCTGATTACCTCTGTCTTATTCCTTTTTTTGCCTCATTTTCTTTTCTGAGCCACGGAGAGCATTTTGCCTTTTTGACATGTTGACTTTAACTTGACTGTAAACAGACTGTCGAGTGTTGACCGTTGCCAGTTGGTAAATCTTGCGTCGAGACAAGGGAACAAAATTTTATGGGTGTGGCGGTGATGAGTAGCAGAAAATGATAGAACACCTGTTGCTG
This sequence comes from Mugil cephalus, assembly GCF_022458985.1. Classification (NCBI taxonomy): domain Eukaryota; kingdom Metazoa; phylum Chordata; class Actinopteri; order Mugiliformes; family Mugilidae; genus Mugil; species Mugil cephalus. The sequence continues at coordinate 43,952,126 of NC_061770.1, forward strand.
CTGTACTGTGGATAGTGTCAGCGGCGTCACTGGTTCAAAGTTTTGACTAACATTCTCTAGATAAGTTGTAGTGGAGTTTTTGTAATATTATTAAATAATATGTAATATGTAAAAACAAAAAACACCCTCAGTATACTTTCTTTAGATAATATATATATTATGTTTTTAGTAAATGATCATATTCAAGAATTTCATGGTTTACAACAATATAAGTTAACATAACAGAATATACATATACTATAAATACATGTACATGTGAAAACTGAGTGTATAATCATTCAGGATAGTGTTCAGACATTTTATATTTTGCAATTTACATTTTACTTTTTTTTAACAGTATTAACTGTAACTAAATTTAGTCATTTTTTTTTAATGTCGGAGTCTGATCAGCCCTTTTACTGATTAAAAAACAGATCAAATAACATAGTCATTTAACAGTTTCCCAAGACTTGCCTTTGTAATCACTGTTGATTATAACTTACAACTATTCTAACTAAATCAGTTAATATTGTCTTTGTGCAAATTACATTATTCTTTCATAATAACAGAGTAAAGTGGTGTTTACACTTGTTTCAGGGATGTCAGGTGATTTCAAGTTTGAAGTCAAAATCATATAATTGCTATTCATCAGAGGCTATGAATCAGTTTTCAAGATTTTCAAGATGAACAATAGCCTTCTTCATACTAGTAGCAGCAGACATTTTCTTCTTCAGCACAGACTATCACTGGCATGACAGTAGCCATGACAGCAACACCAGACAGGATGCAGTGATGGAACTGATCATGTGGCTCACTCCACTTGACGCTACTGTAAATGTTGAAAGAAGGAAAATGAGGAATTGCATTAATTAAAATTCCTAATATATTGTAACTTTATAATATGATAGCATTTAAAATGACTTGCCTGCACCATCCACAAAAATAGAGTTGGTGTCAATGGTAAAGGCTGTGATGTTGGAAGATGCATCGATCAAAACTGTGGCTATCTGAGTGTTGTTAGGAACAGATGTGGATCTGAACGTGAGGTCCATGTTGTTGATGATTGATCCGTTACTGCAAAAGGATTGACAGAAACATAGTTTTATTTCTAAGGATTTAAAATCAATATTCTTAAGATTCTACTAATATAATGATAAAAACATAAATTTTACCTGAATGATACCACAGTCAAGAAGCGGAATGACGAAAATGCTCTTTGGTAGAAAGGTTCCAGCTGCAGAAACACAAACAAACTTTAAATATATATGCTCTGTTTAATGGGTTCATGGTTTGTACTCTTTTCAGTGTGATTTTTTTTTTTAACCTTTTAAGGACTACCTTCTGTGTACACACATGATTAACTTTATGTGGCAGAGACTACAATTTTTTTAAGACAAACTATCTGTGGTGAAGTGAATAAATAAAAATCCAGCATCTGTTATAAATCAAGACTTTTTTCCTCATTTTCCATGTTATAAGAATGTGAACATTTTCACTTGAAGATACTTACATTTGACTTGAGCAGATTAGCCCGATTGATAAATGCTTGAGATGAGGGATTCAGCAAATCATTTGTAAAGGTCTCTCTAGGAGATCTGAAAGTCAACCGCCTTATTGTAACTGCCTCAGCAGTTGTGGTGGATGTTGTGGGAGCTGCAGTTGTTGTGGCATTGGTAATTGCATTTGTATCTGAAAGAAAGGCAGACACAAAGACAAGTATGGGGGTAAAAGTGAAAAATTATATATTGTTACTCAAAGGGCATTCTTTGTACTATATGTTTATGAATGGCCAGTTAACTATAGCAACAGCAAAGTTTTCTTTTAAAATGGAAGGTTATTGTTTCTTCATTATTTTCTTAGATGGCAGGAAGATTTTGTGATGGTCACTAAAGGACGATCAACTCAAAGTCATGACATAGACTGACATGAATCAATTACATATGGGTATATTTCATTGCTACTTAAGTGTGACACCACTGTTTACTTACCAAGTACTTGGATAGTGTTGGCTTGAATAGTGATGTTGAGCGTAATGTTGGGATTATTCACTGCATTTACTAAGGTTTGTACAACATCAGAAGCTGGTGGGATTTCTGCAGGTGTGGTATTTCTGTTGAATTCGATTCCCACCTCTGCAACAGTGTTCTCCATTCGTGTTTGGCCCAAAGCTCGTCTGCATACAAAAAGCAGATATTTGAACCATTATTGATCACTAGTATGTCTATGTCTGTGGCCATGGTCAATATGAAAACTTCCATATTCAAATATTTAGAAGATTCTGTCAAGAAATGTATCCTCTCACCTAAATGCTATGATGAATGTGCGGCGGAAAATTCTACCATATCGAGCCAAGTAGATGATGTCACACTGCGAAGTAAAAAAGGAAAATTAAATTACTAACAATCACTAATTACACTTAATTAAGTGAAAGTATTGAGGAATTGGACTCACCACTGTTACAACTCTTGTCTCAAGGGCCCTAAATTGTGGGCTGCTCCTGTTACTGAGTTCTGGGACAAACACTTCTACCAAGGTTGCTTGAATAGCCACAACTGGGGGTGGTGCTTCGGTTGTAGCAGCTGTTGTAGTTGATGCAGTGGTGGTTGTTGTAGTAGTTGGTGCAGTGGTGGTTGTTGCGTTGGTGGTTCCATTTGCAATAGTTGTACTAGTTGGTGCAGTGGTGGTTGTTACTGTAATTCCTGCAGGAGTTGTTGTAGTTGATGTAGCAGTTGTTGGGGAAACAAGGCATTGCGTTAACTAAAACCTCTATTATATTGTAACTTTAGAATATGATAGCATTTAAAATGACTTGCCTGCACCATCCACAGAAATAGAGCTTGTGTCGATGTTAAAGGCTGTGATGTTGGAAGATGCTTCGACCAAAACTGTGGCAATCTGAGTGTTGTTAGGAATAGATGTGGATCTAAACGTGAGGTCCATGTTGTTGATGATTGATCCGTTGCTGCAAAAGGATTGACAGAAACATAGTTTTATTTCTAAGGATTTATAATCAATATTCTCAAGATTCTACCAGTATAATGATTAAAACATTACCTGAATGAAATCACAGTCAAGAAGCGGAATGATGAAAATGCTCTTTGGTAGAAAGGTTCCAGCTGCAGAAACACAAACAAACTTTAAATATATATGCTCTGTTTAATGGGTTCATGGTTTGTACTCTTTTCAGTGTGATGACATAGATTTTTTTTTTAACCTTCTAATGACTTCCTTCTGTGTACACACATGATTAACTTTATGTGGCAGAGACTACAATTTTTTTAAGACAAACTATCTGTGGTGAAGCTCATAAATAACAATCCAGCATCTGTTATAAATCAAGACTTTTTTCCTCATTTTCTATTTTATGAGAATGCAAACATTTTCACTTGAAGATACTTACATTTGACTTGAGCAGATTAGCCCGACTGATAAATGCTTGAGATGAGGGATTTAGCAAATCATTTGTAAAGGTCTCTCTAGGAGATCTGAAAGTCAACCGCCTTGTTGTAACTGCCTCAACAGTTGTGGTAGAGGTTGTCGATGTAGTGACAATACTTGTAACTGGGGTTGTAGAGGACTGTGGCTGCGTGGGAGCTGCAGTTGTTGTGGCATTGGTAGTTGCATTTGCAGCAGTGGTATTAGCTGCAGTAGTGGGGGCTGCAGTTGTTGTGGCATTGGTAGTTGCATTTGCAGCAGTGGTATTAGCTGTAGTAGTGGGGGCTGCAGTTGTTTCTGTAAAATAAATACATAAAACAATATGACAAATCTCAGAAAAATAATTATTTTGCCCTGAGCATATTGTGAAGTGAGGTACTACTGTTTACTCACGAACTTGCTGGACAGAGTCGGCTTGAATGGTGAGGTTGAGGGCACTGCTAGAATTGGTCACAGCCACTATTAAGGTTTGCACAACATCAGTAGCTGGTGGGATTGCTGCAGCCGGTGTAGTTCTGTTGAACTCAACACCCACTTCTGCATCAGTATTGTCCATTCGTGTACGGCCTCCAGCTGGCCTGCAAAAAAGAAAAGAAAAAATCATCTGTTATTTGTGTTTTTGGCCACAATGAATATTTAAAACTAATTAATATTAACAGAGTGTTGAACCAAACTCATTTGGAGTCTACAAATATACAATCCTACCTGAACGCTATGACAAAAGTGCGGATGAAAAGTGACCCATATCGATTCCTGTAGATGACGTCATACTGTGTGAATTGGAAAAATATAAAAAATAGTAAAGTTGAATGAAAAACAAGTAGTTATTCAATTAAAATGAATTGCATAAACATATCATGACATTATACTCACCACTGCTACAACTGTTGCTTCCAGTGTCTTAAATTCTTGGCTATTTCTATCAGTAAGTTGTTGTACAAACGGTACTACCAAGACTGCTTGAATAGCAACAACTGGAGGGGGGGCTTCAGTTGTAGTAGTTGTTGTTGTTGTCGTTGGTGCAGTGGTTGTTGTTGTAGTTGATGCTGTGGTTGTGGTTGTAGTTGATGATGTGGACGTGGTTGTAGTTGGTTCTGTGGTTGTGGTTGTAGTTAGTGCAGTGGTCATGGTTGTAGTTGGTGGGGTGGTTGTAGTTGTCGTGGGTGGGGTTATTGTTGTCGTTGGTGGTTGGGTGATTGTGGTTGTAGTTGGTGCTGTAGTTGTGGTTGTCGTAGGTGGGGGGGTCGGGGTTGTAGTTGGTGTTGTGGTCGTGGTTGTAGTTGGTGGGGTGGTTGTGGTTGGTGGAGTGGTTGTTGGGGTTGTAGTTGATACTGTGGTTGTTGTTGTCGTAGGCGGGGTGGTCGTGGTTGTAGTTGGTGCTGTAGTTGTGGTTGTCGTAGGTGAGGTGTTAGTGGTTGTAGTTGGTGCTGTAGTTATTGTTGTCGTAGGTGGGGTGGTCGTGGTTGTAGTTGGTGGGGTGGTTGTTGTTGTCGTTGGTGGGGTGGTCGTGGTTGTAGTTGGTGTTGTAGTTGTCGTAGGTGGGGTGGTCATGGTTATAGTCGGCGGGGTGGTTGTGGTTGGTGGAGTGGTTGTTGGGGTGGTTGTAGTTGGTACTGTGGTTGTTGTTGTCGTAGGTGGGATGGTTGTGGTTAGTGGGGTGGTGGCTATTGTTGTTGGTGGGGTGGTTGTAATTGTAGTTGGTGCAGTGGTTGTTGTTGTAGTTGATGCTGTGGTTGTGATTGTAGTTGATGATGTGGACGTTGTTGTAGTTGGTGCTGTGGTTGTAGTTGTCGTGGGTGGGGTTGTGTTTGTCGTTGGTGGTGGGGTGATTGTGGTTGTAGTTGTGGTTGTCGTAAGTGGGTCGGTTGTGGTTGTAGTTGGTGCTGTAGTTGTAGTTGTAGGTGGAGTGGTTGTTGTTGTCGTTAGTGGGGTGGTTGTTGTTGTCGTTGGTGGGGTGGTCGTGGTTGTAGTTGGTGCTGTAGTTGTTGTTGTCGTAGGTGGGGGGGTCGTGGTTGTAGTTGGTGGGGTGGTCGTGGTTGTAGTTGGTGGGGTGGTTGTGGTTGGTGGAGTAATTGTTGGGGTTATAGTTGATACTGTGGTTGTTGTTGTCGTAGGCGGGGTGGTCGTGGTTGAAGTTGGTACGGTGGTTGTTGTTGTCGTAGGCGGGGTGGTCGTGGTTGTAGTTGGTGCTGTAGTTGTGGTTGTCGTAGGTGAGGTGGTCGTGGTTGTAGTCGGTGCTGTAGTTGTTGTTGTCGTAGGTGGGGTGGTCGTGGTTGTAGTTGGTGGGGTGGTTGTTGTTGTCGTTGGTGGGGTGGTCGTGGTTGTAGTTTGTGCTGTAGTTGTCGTAGGCAGGGTGGTCATGGTTGTAGTCGGTGCTGTGGTTGTGGTTGGTGGAGTGGTTGTTGGGGTGGTTGTGGTTGGTACTGTGGTTGTTGTTATTGTAGGGGGGGTGGTTGTGCTTAGTGGGGTGGTGGTTATTGTAGTTGGTGTAGTGGTTGTTGTTGTAGCTGGGGAAACAGGCATTAGGTTAAGAAAAAGGTGAGAGTGTTTTAACATCTTGATTCAACTCTAAACAATACTTACATGTGTCGGCAACGGTGATGGAGCTGCTTTCAATGTTAAAGCTGGTAACGGTCTGAGATGCATTGATCAAAACATTCTGAATGCCAGTGTTGTTAGGAACAGATGCTTGTGCAAATCTTACGTCCATGATATTGATGATTGATCCATTCCTGGTGAAATAACAATGTGTGAAATGTCTGATATAAATCAATGTTTTTGATGTGACAACGATAAGTCAGTATATTCAAATTACCTGAAAGACACAACATCCAAGGAGTTGAAAGAAGAAGAAAACTGATTTCGGAAAAAGGGTTCAAGCTGCAAAAACAACATACAAATATTCTTGAAACAATTATTTGTACTATGTCAACATCTCACTTGGAAAATGAGATGTTTTTTTTTCGTTTATTTTTTAGGTTTTTTAATTTCATTTTTCTCAGACATTGATTTCATTCACACACTTAGGTCACAAATTGCATCACAAACTCAGGAAAGATAAAACTTTTGGGATGGTGTTCAAGATTTGTGCTACAGAACAAGAGTGAATTCATGTTGTGTGATCAACCTTGGGGTTGATTATAATTAAACCTGAGTTTGAAGGTCTAGATCTACTGCCTAAAGATTAACGATATACCAGAAATATGTTTCCAGTAAGAAGGCTTACCTGTTGCTTTATCAAAGATGCACGATTTCTAAAACCTTGTGATGATGAATCAGCCAAATCCTCTGTAAATGTCTCACCAACTGATCTGAAAGTCAAAACTCTCGTTGCAAGGGCAACATTCATAGTAGTTGTTGTTTGTGCATTGGTTGTGATTGTAGTTGGTGGTGTGGTTATAACTGGTGCAGTAGTCATTGTAATTGGTGCTGTGGTTGTTGTAGTTGGTGCTGTGGTTGTTGTTGTTGGTGCCGTGGTTGTTGTACTTGGTGCTGTGGTCGTTGTTGTTGGTTCTACGGTTGTTGTAGTTGGTGCTGTTGTTGTTGTTGTGGTTGGTGCCGTGGTTGTTGTAGTTGGAGCTGTGCTCGTTGTTGTTGTTGGTGCTGTGGTTGTTGTGGTTGGTGCTGTTGTTGTTGGTGCAGTGGTTGTTGTAGTTGGTGCTGTGGTCGTTGTTGTAGTTGGTGCTGTGGTCGTTGTTGTAGTTGGTGCCGTGGTTGTTGTAGTTGGTGCTGTGATTGTTGTAGTCGGTGCCGTGGTTGTTGTAGTTGGTGCTGTGGTTGTTGTAGTTGGTGATGTAGTTGTTGTAGTTGGGGCCGTGGTCGTTGTTGTTGGTGCCGTGGATGTTGTAGTTGGTGCGGTGGTTGTTGTGGTTGGTGCTGTGGACGTTGTTGTACTTGGTGCTGTGGTCGTTGTTGTTGTTGGTACTGTGGTTGTTGTAGTTTGTGCTGTGGTTGGTGTAGTTGGTGGTGTGGTCGTTGTTGTAGTAGGTGCTGTCGTTGTTGTAGTTGGTGCTGTTGTTGTTGTAGTTGGTGGTGTGGTCGTTGTTGAAGTAGGTGCTGTGGTTGTCGTAGTTGGTGCCTGGTTGTTGTAGTTGGTGCTATTGTGTGTAGTTGGTGCTGTGGTGTTGTAGTCGTGCGTGTTGTTGTAGTCGGTGCTGTCGTTGTTGTAGTTGGTGCTGTGGTCGTTGTAGTGGTGCTGTGGTTGTTGTGTTGGTTCTGTGGTTGTTGTAGTTGGTGCTGTGGTTGTTGTTGTTGGTTGGTGCAGTGGTTGTTGTAGTTGGTGCCTGTTTGTTGTAGTTGGTGCTGTCGTTGTTGTAGTAGGTGCTGTCGTTGTTGTATGTTGGTGTTGTGGTCGTTGTAGTAGGTGCTGTCGTTGTTGTTGTTGGTGCCGTGGTTGTTGTAGTTGGTGCTGTGGTTGTTGGTGCAGTGGTTGTTGTAGTTGGTGCTGTTGTTGTTGTAGTTGGTGCTGTCGTTGTTGTAGTTGGTGCCGTGGTTGTTGTTGTTGGTGCTGTGGTCGTTGTAGTAGGTGCTGTTGTTGTTGTAGTTGGTGGTGTGGTTGTTGTTGTAGTTGGTGGTGTAGTTGTTGTAGTTGGTGCTGTGGTCGTTGTAGTAGGTGCTGTCGTTGTTGTAGTTGGTGCTGTGGTCGTTGTAGTTGGTGCTGTCGTTGTTGTTGTTGGTGCTGTGGTTGTCGTAGTTGGTCCCGTGGTTGTTGTAGTTGGTGCTGTGGTCGTTGTTGTCGTTGGTGCTGTGGTTGTCGTAGTTGGTCCCGTGGTTGTTGTAGTTGGTGCTGTGGTCGTTGTTGTCGTTGGTGCTGTGGACTGTTGTTGTTGTTGGTGCAGTGGTTGTTGTAGTTGGTGCCGTTGTTGTTGTAGTTGGTGCTGTCGTTGTGGTAGTTGTTGCCGTGGTTGTTGTAGTTGGTGCCGTGGTTGTTGTTGTAGTTGGTGCCGTGGTTGTTGTTGTAGTTGGTGCCGTGGTTGTTGTAGTTGGTGCTGTCGTTGTTGTTGTTGGTACTGTGGTTGTCGTAGTTGGTCCCATGGTTGTTGTAGTTGGTGCTGTGGTCGTTGGTGCTGTGGTCGTTGGTGCTGTGGTCGTTGTAGTAGGTGCTGTCGTTGTTGTAGTTGGTGCTGTGGTCGTTGTAGTTGGTGCTGTGGTTGTTGTGGTTGGTGCTGTGGACGTTGTTGTACTTGGTGCTGTGGTCGTTGTTGTTGTTGGTACTGTGGTTGTTATAGTTTGTGCTGTGGTTGGTGTAGTTGGTGGTGTGGTCGTTGTTGTAGTAGGTGCTGTCGTTGTTGTAGTTGGTGCCGTTGTTGTTGTAGTTGGTGGTGTGGTCGTTTTTGAAGTAGGTGCTGTGGTTGTTGTAGTTGGTGCTGTGGTTGTTGTAGTTGGTGCTATTGTTGTTGTAGTTGGTGCCGTGGTTGTTGTAGTTGGTGCTGTCGTTGCTGTTGTTGGTGCTGTCGTTGTTGTTGTTGGTACTGTGGTTGTCGTAGTTGGTCCCGTGGTTGTTGTAGTTGGTGCTGTGGTCGTTGTTGTCGTTGGTGCTGTGGTCGTTGTAGTAGGTGCTGTCGTTGTTGTAGTTGGTGCTGTGGTCGTTGTAGTTGGTGCTGTGGTTGTTGTTGGTGCCGTGGTTGTTGTAGTTGGTGCTGTGGTTGTTGTAGTTGGTGCTGTGGTTGTTGTAGTTGTTGGTGCAGTGGTTGTTGTAGTTGGTGCTGTGGTTGTTGTAGTTGGTGCTGTGGTTGTTGTAGTTGGTGCGGTCGTTGTTGTTGTTGGTGCTGTCGTTGTTGTTGTTGGTGCTGTGTTGTTGTTGGTGCTGTCGTTGTTGTTGTTGGTACTGTGTTGTGTAGTTGGTGCTGTCGTTGTTTGTCTTGGTGCTGTGGTCGTTGTAGTTGTGCGTGTGTCATTGTGTTGTTGGTGTCTGTGGTTGTTGTTAGTTGGTGCTGTGCGTTGTTGTAGTTGGTGCCGTGGTTGTTGTTAGTTGTGCTGTCGTTGTTGTTGTTGGTCTGTGTTGTCTAGTTGTTGGTCCCAGTGGTTGTTGTAGTTGGTGCCGTGTCGTTGTTGTAGTTGGTGCTGTCGTTGTTGTAGTTGGTGCCGTGGTTGTTGTAGTTGGTGCCGTGGTTGTTGTTGTAGTTGGTGCTGTGGTTGTTGTAGTTGGTGCTGTCGTTGTTGTAGTTGGTGCCGTGGTTGTTGTTGTAGTTGGTGCCGTGGTTGTTGTAGTTGGTGCTGTCGTTGTTGTTGTTGGTACTGTGGTTGTCGTAGTTGGTCCCGTGGTTGTTGTAGTTGGTGCTGTGGTCGTTGTAGTTGGTGCTGTGGTTGTTGTTGGTGCCGTGGTTGTTGTAGTTGGTGCTGTGGTTGTTGTAGTTGTTGGTGCAGTGGTTGTTGTAGTTGGTGCTGTTGTTGTTGTAGTTGGTGCTGTCGTTGTTGTAGTTGGTGCCGTGGTTGTTGTAGTTGGTGCGTCGTTGTTGTTGTTGGTGCTGTCGTTGTTGTTGTTGGTGCTGTGTGGTGTTGTACGTGGTTTCGAGGGTGCTGTGGTCGTTGTTGTCGTTGGTGCTGTGGTCGTTGTAGTTGGTGGTGTGGTCATTGTGGTTGTTGGTGTCGTGGTTGTTGTTGTTGGTGCTGTGGTCGTTGTTGTAGTTGGTGCCGTGGTTGTTGTAGTTGGTGCTGTCGTTGTTGTTGTTGGTGCTGTGGTTGTCGTAGTTGGTCCCGTGGTTGTTGTAGTTGGTGCTGTGGTCGTTGTTGTCGTTGGTGCTGTGGCTGTTGTTGTTGTTGGTGCAGTGGTTGTTGTAGTTGGTGCCGTGGTTGTTGTAGTTGGTGCTGTCGTTGTGTTGTTGGTGCTGTCGTTGTTGTTGTTGGTACTGTGGTTGTCGTAGTTGGTGCCGTGGTTGTTGTAGTTGGTGCTGTGTTGTTGTTGTGTTGGTGCTGTGGTGTTGTAGTAGTCTGTCCCTGTTGTTGTAGTTGGTGCTGTGGTCGTTTGTTGGTGCTGTGGTTGTTGTTGTGCCGTGGTTGTTGTAGTTGGTGCTTGTTGTTGTAGTTGGTGCTGTGGTTGTTGTAGTTGGTGCCGTGGTTGTTGTGTTGGTGCCGTGGTTGTTGTGTAGTTGGTGCGTGGTTGTTGTAGTTGGTGCTGTCGTTGTTGTTTTTGGGTAGCTGTGTTGTCGTGTTGTTAGTTGGTGCTCGTGTTGTTGTAGTTGGTGCTGTGGTCGTTGTAGTTGGTGCCGTGGTTGTTGTAGTTGGTGCTGTGGTTGTTGTAGTTGGTGCTGTGGTTGTTGTGGTTGTTGGTGCAGTGGTTGTTGTAGTTGGTGCTGTTGTTGTTGTAGTTGGTGCTGTCGTTGTTGTAGTTGGTGCCGTGGTTGTTGTAGTTGGTGCCGTGGTTGTTGTTGTTGGTGCTGTGGTCGTTGTAGTAGGTGCTGTCGTTGTTGTAGTTGGTGGTGTGGTTGTTGTTGTAGTTGGTGGTGTAGTTGTTGTAGTTGGTGCTGTGGTCGTTGTAGTAGGTGCTGTCGTTGTTGTAGTTGGTGCTGTGGTCGTTGTAGTAGGTGCTGTCGTTGTTGTAGTTGGTGCTGTGGTCGTCGTAGTTGGTCCCGTGGTTGTTGTAGTTGGTGCTGTGGTCGTTGTTGTCATTGGTGCTGTGGTTTGTTGTTGTTGGTGCAGTGGTTGTTGTAGTTGGTGCCGTTGTTGTTGTAGTTGGTGCTGTCGTTGTGGTAGTTGTTGCCGTGGTTGTTGTAGTTGGTGCCGTGGTTGTTGTTGTAGTTGGTGCCGTGGTTGTTGTAGTTGGTGCTGTCGTTGTTGTTGTTGTTGGTACTGTGGTTGTCGTAGTTGGTCCCATGGTTGTTGTAGTTGGTGCTGTGGTCGTTGGTGCTGTGGTCGTTGTAGTAGGTGCTGTCGTTGTTGTAGTTGGTGCTGTGGTCGTTGTAGTTGGTGCTGTGGTTGTTGTTGGTGCAGTGGTTGTTGTAGTTGGTGCTGTGGTTGTTGTAGTTGTTGGTGTGGTCGTTGTTGTTGTTGGTGCAGTGGTTGTTGTAGTTGGTGCCGTGGTTGTTGTAGTTGGTGCTGTCGTTGCTGTTGTTGGTGCTGTTGTTTGTTGTATGTGGTGCGTAGTGTCCGTGGTTGTTGTAGTTGGTGCTGTGGTCGTTGTTGTCGTTGGTGCTGTGGTCGTTGTAGTAGGTGCTGTCGTTGTTGTAGTTGGTGCTGTGGTCGTTGTAGTTGGTGCTGTGGTCGTTGTTGTAGTTGGTGCCGTGGTTGTTGTAGTTGGTGCTGTGGTTGTTGTAGTTGGTGCTGTGGTTGTTGTAGTTTGGTGCGTGGTTTGTTGTAGTTGGTGCTGTTGTTGTTGTTGTTTGGTGCGTGTTGTTGTAGTTGGTGCCGTGATTGTTGTAGTTGGTGCTGTCGTTGTTGTTGTTGGTGCTGTGTTGTTGTAGTTGGTGCTGTCGTTGTTGTTGTTGGTACGTGGTTGTCGTAGTTGGTGCTCGTGGTGTTGTTGTCGTTGGTGCTGTGGTGTTGTAGTTGGTGGTGCTGGTTTGTTGTTAGTTGGTGCGTGTTGTTGTGTTGGTGCTGTGGTCGTTGTGTAGTTGGTGCGTGTTGTGTTGTAGTTGGTGCTGTCGTTGTAGTTTTGGGCTGTGGTTGTCTAGTTGGTCCATCGTGGTTGTTGTAGTTGGTGCTGTGTTGTTGTCGTTGTGCTGTGGCGTTGTTGTTGTTGGTGCAGTGGTTGTTGTAGTTGGTGCCTTTGTTGTTGTAGTTGGTGCTGTGTTTGTTGTATGTGTTGTGCCGTGGTTGTTGTAGTGGTGCCGTGTTGTTGTAGTTGGTGCCCGTGGTTGTTGTAGTTGGTGTGTCGTTGTTGTTGTTGGTGACTGTGTTGTCGTAGTTGTCCGTGGTTGTTGTAGTTGGTGCTGTGGTCGTTGTGGTTGTTGGTGATGTGGTTGTTGTTGATGCCGTGGTTGTTGTAGTTGGTCCAGTGGTTGTCGTAGTTGTGGTGCGTGGTTGTTGTAGTTGGTGCAGTGTTGTTGTAGTTGGTGCTGTCGTTGTTGTAGTTGGTGCCTGTGTTGTTGTAGTTGGTGCGTGTGTTGTTGTTGTTGGTGCTGTGGTTGTTGTTGTTGGTGCTGTGGTCGTTGTTGGTGCTGTGGTGTTGTTGTAGTTGGTGCTGTGGTGTTGTAGTTGGTGCTGTGGTCTGTTGTTAGTTGGTGGTCGTGGTTGTTGTGTTGGTGCTGTGGTCGTTGTTGTAGTTGGTGCGTGTTGTTTTTTGTGTGTCGTTGTTGTGTTGGTCCCGTGGTTGTTGTAGTTGGTGCCGTGGTTGTTGTAGTTGGTGCTGTCGTTGTTGTTGTTGGTGCGTGTGTTGTGTGGTGCTGTGGTTGTTGTAGTTGGTGGTGTGGTTGTTGTTGTAGTTGGTGGTGTAGTTGTTGTAGTTGGTGCTGTGGTCGTTGTAGTAGGTGCTGTCGTTGTTGTAGTTGGTGCTGTGGTCGTTGTAGTTGGTGCTTGTGGTTGTTTGTAGTTGGTGCCCGTGTTGTTGTAGTTGGTGCATGGTTTGTTGTATTGGTGCTGTGTTGTTGTTTGGTGCAGTGGTTGTTGTAGGTTGGTGCGTGTTGTTGTAGTTGGTGCTGTCGTTGTGTAGTTGTTGCCGTGGTTTTAGTTGGTGCTGTCGTTGTTGTAGTTGGTGCCGTGGTTGTTGTAGTTGGTGCGTGTCGTTGTTGTTGGTTGGTACTGTGGTTGTCGTAGTTGGTGCTGGTCTGTTGTAGTTGGTGCTGTGTCGTTGGTGCTGTGGTCGTTTGTAGTAGGTGCTGTCGTTGTTGTGTTTGGTGCTGTGGTTCGTTGTAGTTGGTGCTGTGGTTGTTGTAGTTGGTGCGTGTTGTTGTTGGTGCTGTGGTTGTCGTAGTTGGTGCTGTGGTTGTTGTAGTTGGTGCTGTTGTTGTTGTAGTTGGTGCTGTGGTTGTTGTAGTTGGTGCTGTGGTTGTTGTAGTTGGTGCTGTCGTTGTTGTAGTTGGTGCTGTGGTCGTTGTAGTTGGTGCTGTGGTTGTTGTAGTTGGTGCCGTGGTTGTTGTAGTTGGTGCTGTGGTTGTTGTAGTTGGTGCTGTGGTTGTTGTAGTTGTTGGTGCAGTGGTTGTTGTAGTTGGTGCTGTTGTTGTTGTAGTTTGTGCTGTCGTTGTTGTAGTTGGTGCCGTGGTTGTTGTAGTTGGTGTGGTCGTTGTTGTTGTTGGTGCTGTCGTTGTTGTTGTTGGTACTGTGGTTGTCGTAGTTGATCCCGTGGTTGTTGTAGTTGGTGCTGTGGTCGTTGTTGTGTTGGTGCTGTGGTCGTTGTAGTAGGTGCTGTCGTTGTTGTAGTTGGTGCTGTGGTCGTTGTAGTTGGTGCTGTGGTTGTTGTTGGTGCAGTGGTTGTTGTAGTTGGTGCTGTGGTTGTTGTAGTTGGTGCTGTGGTTGTTGTAGTTGTTTGCTGGTTGTTGTAGTTGGTGCTGTTGGTTGTTGTTGTGTTGGTGCTGTGGTCGTTGTTGTGTTGGTGCCTGGTTGTTGTAGTTGGTGCGTGGTTGTTGTTAGTTGGTGCTGTCGTTGTTGTTGTTGGTGCTGTCGTTGTTGTTGTTGGTACTGTGGTTGTCGTAGTTGGTGCTGTGGTCGTTGTTGTAGTTGGTGCTGTGGTCGTTGTTGTGTGTGGTGCATTGTGGTTGTGTGGTGCGTGTTGTTGTAGTTGGTGGCTGTGGTTGTTTGTTGTTGGTGCTGTGGTTGTCGTAGTTGGTGCCGTGGTTGTTGTAGTTGGTGCTGTGGTGTTGTTGTCGTTGGTGCTGTGGTTGTTGTTGTTGTTGTGCAGTGGTTGTTGTAGTTGGTGCGTGTGTGTAGTTGTGCTGTCGTTGTTGTAGTTGGTGCTGTTGTTGTTGTAGTTGGTGCTGTCGTTGTTGTAGTTGGTGCCGTGGTTGTTGTAGTTGGTGCTGTCGTTGTTGTTGTTGGTACTGTGGTTGTCGTAGTTGGTGCTGTGGTCGTTGTTGTCGTTGGTGCTGTGGTCGTTGTAGTTGGTGCTGTCGTTGTTGTTGTTGGTGCTGTGGTTGTCGTAGTTGGTCCCGTGGTTGTTGTAGTTGTTGTGTGCAGTGGTTGTTTGTAGTTGGTGCTGTGTTGTTGTAGTGTTTGGTGCTGTGGTTGTTGTAGTTGGTGCCGTGGTTGTTGTAGTTGGTGCGTGGTCGTTGTTGTCGTTGGTGCTGTGTGTTGTTGTTGTTGTGTGTGTCGTGTTGTTTTGTTGTGGTACTGTGGTTGTTGTCGTTGTGCTGTGTCGTTGTAGTTGGTGGTGTGGTCATTGTGTTGTTGGTGCTGTGGTTGTTGTTGTTGGTGCTGTGGTCGTTGTTGTAGGTGGTGCCGTGGTTGTTGTTGTTGGTGCTGTGGTCGTTGTTGTTGGTGCTGTGGTTGTCGTAGTTGGTCCCGTGTTGTTGTAGTTGGTGCTGTGGTCGTTGTTGTCGTTGGTGCTGTGGCTGTTGTTGTTGTTGGTGCAGTGGTTGTTGTAGTTGGTGCCGTTGTTGTTGTAGTTGGTGCTGTCGTTGTTGTAGTTGGTGCCGTGGTTGTTGTAGTTGGTGCCGTGGTTGTTGTTGTAGTTGGTGCCGTGGTTGTTGTAGTTGGTGCTGTCGTTGTTGTTGTTGGTACTGTGGTTGTCGTAGTTGGTCCAGTGGTTGTTGTAGTTGGTGCTGTGGTCGTTGTAGTTGGTGCTGTGGTCGTTGTAGTTGGTGCCGTGGTTGTTGTAGTTGGTGCTGTGGTTGTTGTAGTTGTTGGTGCAGTGGTTGTTGTAGTTGGTGCTGTTGTTGTTGTAGTTGGTGCTGTCGTTGTTGTAGTTGGTGCCGTGGTTGTTGTAGTTGGTGCGGTCGTTGTTGTTGTTGGTGCTGTCGTTGTTGTTGTTGGTGCTGTCGTTGTTGTTGTTGGTACTGTGGTTGTTGTCGTTGGTGCTGTGGTCGTTGTAGTTGGTGGTGTGGTCATTGTGGTTGTTGGTGTCGTGGTTGTTGTTGTTGGTGCTGTGGTCGTTGTTGTAGTTGGTGCCGTGGTTGTTGTAGTTGGTGCTGTCGTTGTTGTTGTTGGTGCTGTGGTTGTCGTAGTTGGTCCCGTGGTTGTTGTAGTTGGTGCTGTGGTCGTTGTTGTCGTTGGTGCTGTGGCTGTTGTTGTTGTTGGTGCAGTGGTTGTTGTAGTTGGTGCCGTGGTTGTTGTAGTTGGTGCTGTCGTTGCTGTTGTTGGTGCTGTCGTTGTTGTTGTTGGTACTGTGGTTGTCGTAGTTGGTCCCGTGGTTGTTGTAGTTGGTGCTGTGGTTGTTGTTCGTTGGTACTGTGGTTTCGTAGTATGGTGCCGTGTTGTTGTAGTTGGTGCTGTGGTCGTTGTAGTTGGTGCTGTGGTTGTTGTTGGTGCCGTGGTTGTTGTAGTTGGTGCTGTGGTTGTTGTAGTTGGTGCTGTGGTTGTTGTAGTTGTTGGTGCAGTGGTTGTTGTAGTTGGTGCTGTTGTTGTTGTAGTTGGTGCTGTCGTTGTTGTAGTTGGTGCCGTGGTTGTTGTAGTTGGTGCGGTCGTTGTTGTTGTTGGTGCTGTCGTTGTTGTTGTTGGTGCTGTCGTTGTCTTTGTTGTACGTGGTTGTGTGTTGGTGCGTGCGTTGTTGTCGTTGGTGCTGTGGTCGTTGTAGTTGGTGGTGTGGTCATTGTGGTTGTTGGTGTCGTGGTTGTTGTTGTTGGTGCTGTGGTCGTTGTTGTAGTTGGTGCCGTGGTTGTTGTAGTTGGTGCTGTCGTTGTTGTTGTTGGTGCTGTGGTTGTCGTAGTTGGTCCCGTGGTTGTTGTAGTTGGTGCTGTGGTCGTTGTTGTCGTTGGTGCTGTGGCTGTTGTTGTTGTTGGTGCAGTGGTTGTTGTAGTTGGTGCCCGTGGTTGTTGTAGTTGGTGCTGTGGTTGTTGTAGTTGGTGCTGTGTTGTTGTTGTTGGTGCGTGGTTGTTGTGTAGTTGGTGCCGTGGTTGTTGTAGTTGGTGCTGTCGTTGTTGTGTTGGTGCTGTGGTCGTTGTGTAGTTGGTCCGTGGTTGTTGTAGTTGGTGCTGTGGTCGTTGTAGTTGGTGCTGTGGTTGTTGTAGTTGGTGCCGTGGTTGTTGTAGTTGGTGCTGTGGGTTGTTGTGTTAGTTGGTGCTGTGTTGTTGTAGTTGTTGGTGCAGTGGTTGTTGTAGTTGGTGCTGTGGTTGTTGTAGTTGGTGCTGTGGTTGTTGTAGTTGGTGCGGTCGTTGTTGTTGTTGGTGCTGTCGTTGTTGTTGTTGGTGCTGTCGTTGTTGTTGTTGGTACTGTGGTTGTGTAGTTGGTGCTGTGGTCTGTTGTCGTTGGTGCTGTGGTCGTTGTAGTTGGTGGTGTGGTCATTGTGGTTGTTGGTGTCGTGGTTGTTGATGTTGGTGCTGTGGTCGTTGTTGTAGTTGGTGCCGTGGTTGTTGTAGTTGGTGCTGTCGTTGTTGTTGTTGGTGCTGTGGTTGTCGTAGTTGGTCCCGTGGTTGTTGTAGTTGGTGCTGTGGTCGTTGTTGTCGTTGGTGCTGTGGCTGTTGTAGTTGGTGCTGTGGTTGTTGTAGTTGTTGGTGCAGTGGTTGTTGTAGTGGGTGCTGTTGTTGTTGTAGTTGGTGCTGTCGTTGTTGTAGTTGGTGCCGTGGTTGTTGTGTTGTTGTGCCGTGGTTGTTGTAGTTGGTGCTGTCGTTGTTGTTGTTGGTACTGTGGTTGTCGTAGTTGGTCCGTGGTTGTTGTAGTTGGTGCTGTGGTCGTTGTAGTTTGGTGTGTGGTTGTTGTGGTGCATTGGTGTTGTAGTTGGTGCTGTGGTTGTTGTAGTTGTTGGTGCGTGGTTTGTTGTAGTGTTTGTGTGCCGTGGTTGTTGTAGTTGGTGCTGCTGTTGTTGTTGTAGTTGGTGCTGTGGTTGTTGTAGTTGGTGCGGTCCGTGTTGTTTGTTAGTTGGTGCGTGTCGTTGTTGTGTTGGTGCTGTGGTGTTGTTGTTGTTGGTGCAGTGGTTGTTGTAGTTGGTGCCGTGGTTGTTGTAGTTGGTGCTGTCGTTGCTGTTGTTGGTGCTGTCGTTGTTGTTGTTGGTGCTGTGGTTGTCGTAGTTGGTGCCGTGGTTGTTGTAGTTGGTGCTGTGGTCGTTGTTGTCGTTGGTGCTGTGGTGTTGTTGTTGTTGGTGCGTGGTTGTTGTAGTTGGTGCTGTGGTTGTTGTAGTTGGTGCTGTGGTTGTTGTAGTTGGTGCGTGGTTGTTGTAGTTGGTGCTGTGTTGTTGTTGTTGGTGCGTGTGTGTTGTTTGTATTGGTGCTGTGGTTGTTTGTAGTGTTGGTGCGTGGTGTGTTGTAGTTGGTGGTGTGGTTTGTGGTTGTGGTGGCTGTTGTTGTTGTAGTTGGTGCTGTGGTCGTTGTTGTAGTTGGTGCCGTGGTTGTTGTAGTTGGTGCTGTCGTTGTTGTTGTTGGTGCTGTGGTTGTCGTAGTTGGTCCCGTGGTTGTTGTAGTTGGTGCTGTGGTCGTTGTTGTCGTTGGTGCTGTGGCTGTTGTTGTTGTTGGTGCAGTGGTTGTTGTAGTTGGTGCCGTTGTTGTTGTAGTTGGTGCTGTCGTTGTTGTAGTTGGTGCCGTGGTTGTTGTAGTTGGTGCTGTCGTTGTTGTAGTTGGTGCCGTGGTTGTTGTAGTTGGTGCTGTCGTTGTTGTTGTTGGTGCTGTGGTTGTCGTAGTTGGTCCAGTGGTTGTTGTAGTTGGTGCTGTGGTCGTTTGTGGTGTTGGTGCGTGGTGTTGTAGTTGGTGCTGTGTGTTGTTGTAGTTGGTGCTGTGGTTGTTGTAGTTTGGTGCAGTGGTTGTTGTAGTTGGTCTGTGGTTGTCGTAGTTGGTGCGTCGTTGTGTAGTTGTCTGTTGTTGTGTTGGTGTGGTCGTTGTTGTGTTGGTGCTGTGCGTTGTTGTTGTTGGGCTGTCGTGTGTTGTTGTAGTTGGTGCCGTGGTTGTTGTGTTGTGCTGTGCGTTGTTGTAGTTGGTGTCGTGGTTTGTTGTAGTTGGTGCGTGGTTGTTGTTTGTTGTGTGTGGTGCCGTGTTGTTGTAGTTGGTGCCGTGTTGTTGTTGTTGGTGCTGTCGTTGTTGTTGTTGGTACTGTGGTTGTCGTAGTTGGTCCCGTGGTTGTTGTAGTTGGTGCTGTGGTCGTTGTTGTCGTTGGTGCTGTGGTCGTTGTAGTTGGTGGTGCCGTGGTTGTTGTAGTTGGTACCGTGGTTGTTGTAGTTGGTGCTGTGGTCGTTGTGGTTGGTGCGTGGTTGTTGTAGTTGGTGCGTGGTTGTTGTTAGTTGGTGCCGTGGTTGTTGTAGTTGGTGCTGTCGTTGTTGTTGTTGGTGCGTCGTTGTTGTTGTTGGTGCTGTCGGTTGTGTGTTGTTGGTCTGTGGTTGTGTAGTTGGTGCTGTGGTCGTTGTTGTCGTTGGTGCTGTGGTCGTTGTAGTTGGTGTGTGGTCGATTGTTGGTGTTGGTGTCTGTGGTCGTTGTAGTTTTGGTGCTGTGGTGTTGTGTGTTTGGTGCCGTGGTTGTTGTAGTTGGTGCTGTCGTTGTTGTGTTGGTGCTGTGGTTGTGTAGTTGGTCCGTGGTTGTTGTAGTTGGTGCTGTGGTTTGTTGTAGTTGGTGCTGTGCGTTGTTGTTAGTTGGTGCTGGTCGTTGTTGTTGTTGGTGCTGTCGTTGTTGTTGTTGGTGCTGTGGTTGTTGTAGTTGGTACGTGGTCTGTGTTGTCGTAGTTGGTGCTGTGGTCGTTGTAGTTGTGGTGTGGTCATTGTGGTTGTTGGTGTCGTGGTTGTTGTTGTTGTTGTGCTGTGGTCGTTGTTGTAGTTGGTGGCCGTGGTTGTTGTAGTTGGTGCTGTCGTTGTTGTTGTTTGGTGCTGTGGTTGTCGTAGTTGGTCCCGTGGTTGTTGTAGTTGGTGCTGTGGTCGTTGTTGTCGTTGTGCTGTGGCTGTTGTTGTTGTTGGTGCAGTGGTTGTTGTGTGAGTTTGGTGCCGTTGTTGTTATAGTTGGTGCTGTGGTTGTTGTAGGTGGTGCCGTGGTTGTAGTTGTAGGTGGTGCCGTGGTTGTTGTTGTAGATGTTGCCGTGGTTGTAGTTGTAGGTGGTGCTGTGGTTGTTGTTGTTGGTGCTGTGGTTGTCGTGTTGGTCCCGTGGTTGTTGTAGTTGGTGCTGTGGTCGTTGTAGTTGGTGCTGTGGTGTGTTGTTGGTGCCGTGGTTGTTGTAGTTGGTGCTGTGGTTGTTGTTGTTGTTGGTGCAGTGGTTGTTGTAGTTGGTGCTGTTGTTGTTGTAGTTGTGGTGTCGTGTTGTTGTAGTTGGTGCCTGTGGTTGTTGTAGTTGGTGCGGTCGTTGTTGTTGTTGTTGGTTGCTGTCGTTGTGTTGTTGGTGCTGTCGTTGTTGTTGTTGGTACGTGGTTGTCGTAGTTGGTCGCTGTGGTGTTGCTTGTCTGTGTGGTGCTGTGGTCGTTGTTGTAGGTGGTGCCGTGGTTGTTGTTGGTTGTGATGTCGTAGTTGTTGTAGGTGGTGGTGTGGTTGTTGTTGTTGGTGCTGTGGTCGTTGTTGTAGTTGGTGCGTGGTTGTTGTAGTTGGTGTGCAGTGTTGTTGTTGTTGGTGCTGTGGTTGTGTAGTTGGTGCCGTGGTTGTGTGTAGTTGGTGCGGTCGTTGTTGTCGTTGGTGCTGTGGCTGTTGTTGTTGTTGGTGCAGTGGTTGTTGTAGGTGGTGCCGTGGTTGTTGTAGTTGGTTGCGTTGTAGTTGTGTGTGGTATGTTGGTGTTGTCCGTGGTTGTTGTTGTTGGTCTGTGGTCGTTGTTGTAGTTGGTGCCGTGGTTGTTGTAGTTGGTGCTGTCGTTGTTGTTGTTGGTGCTGTGGTTGTAGTAGTTGGTCCCGTGGTTGTTGTAGTTGGTGCTGTGGTCGTTGTTGTAGTTGGTGCTGTGGCTGTTGTTGTTGTTGGTGCAGTGGTTGTTGTAGTTGGTGCTGTTGTTGTTGTAGTTGGTGCTGTCGTTGTTGTAGTTGGTGCCGTGGTTGTTGTAGTTGGTGCGTGGTTGTTGTTGTAGTTGGTGCGTGTGTTGTTGTAGTTGGTGCGTCGTGTGTTGTTGGTACTGTGGTTGTCGGTAGTTGGTCCTGTTGTGTAGTTGGTGCTGTGGTCGTTGTTGTTGGTGCTGTGGTCGTTGTTGTTGCGTGGTTGTTGTGTTGGTGCTGTGGTTGTCTGTAGTTGTTGGTGCAGTGGTTGTTGTAGTTGGTGCTGTTGTTGTTGTAGTTGGTGCTGTCGTTGTTAGTTGGTGGCGTCGTGGGTTGTCTGTAGTTGTGGTTGTCGTTGTTGTTGTTGGTGCTGTGTGTTGTTTGTTGTTGGTGCTGTGTTGTTGGTTTTGTTGTGGTTGTGGTAGTTGGTGCTGTGGTTGTTGTAGTTGGTGCTGTGGTTGTTGTAGTTGGTGCTGTCGTTGTTGTTGTTGGTGCTGTGGTTGTCGTAGTTGGTCCCGTGGTTGTTGTAGTTGGTGCTGTGGTCGTTGTTGTCGTTGGTGCTGTGGCTGTTGTTGTTGTTGGTGCAGTGGTTGTTGTAGTTGGTGCTGTGGTTGTTGTAGTTGGTGCTGTGGTTGTTGTAGTTGGTGCGGTCGTTGTTGTTGTTGGTGCTGTCGTTGTTGTTGTTGGTACTGTGGTTGTCGTAGTTGGTGCTGTGGTCGTTGTTGTCGTTGGTGCTGTGGTCGTTGTAGTTGGTGGTGTGGTCATTGTGGTTGTTGGTGTCGTGGTTGTTGTTGTTGGTGCTGTGGTCGTTGTTGTAGTTGGTGCCGTGGTTGTTGTAGTTGGTGCTTTCGTTGTTGTTGTTGGTGCTGTGGTTGTCGTAGTTGGTCCCGTGGTTGTTGTAGTTGGTGCTGTGGTCGTTGTTGTCGTTGGTGCTGTGGCTGTTGTTGTTGTTGGTGCAGTGGTTGTTGTAGTTGGTGCCGTTGTTGTTGTAGTTGGTGCTGTCGTTGTTGTAGTTGGTGCCGTGGTTGTTGTAGTTGGTGCCGTGGTTGTTGTTGTAGTTGGTGCCGTGGTTGTTGTAGTTGGTGCTGTCGTTGTTGTTGTTGGTACTGTGGTTGTCGTAGTTGGTCCCGTGGTTGTTGTAGTTGGTGCTGTGGTCGTTGTAGTTGTGCTGTGGTTGTTGTTGGTGCCGTGTTGTTGTAGTTGGTGCTGTGGTTGTTGTAGTTGTTGGTGCAGTGGTTGTTGTAGTTGGTGCTGTTGTTGTTGTAGTTGGTGCTGTCGTTGTTGTAGTTGGTGCCGTGGTTGTTGTAGTTGGTGCGGTCGTTGTTGTTGTTGGTGCTGTCGTTGTTGTTGTTGGTGCTGTCGTTGTTGTTGTTGGTACTGTGGTTGTCGTAGTTGGTGCTGTGGTCGTTGTTGTCGTTGGTGCTGTGGTCGTTGTAGTTGGTGGTGTGGTCATTGTGGTTGTTGGTGTCGTGGTTGTTGTTGTTGCTGTGGTGTTGTTGTAGTTGGTGCTGTGGTTGTTGTAGTTGGTGCTGTCGTTGTTGTTGTTGGTGCTGTGGTTGTCGTAGTTGGTCCCGTGGTTGTTGTAGTTTGGTGCTGTGGTCGTTGTTGTCGTTGGGCTGTGGCTGTTTGTTGTTGTTGTTGTGCAGTGGTTGTTGTAGTTGGTGCCGTTGTTGTTGTAGTTGGTGCTGTCGTTGTTGTAGTTGGTGCCGTGGTTGTTGTAGTTGGTGCCGTGGTTGTTGTTTGTAGTTGGTGCCGTGGTTGTTGTAGTTGGGTGTGTCGTTGTTGTTGTTGGTACTGTGGTTGTCGTAGTTGGTCCCGTGGTTGTTGTAGTTGGTGCTGTGGTCGTTGTCGTTGGTGCTCTGGTTGTTGTTGGTGCCGTGGTTGTTGTAGTTGGTGCTGTGGTTGTTGTAGTTGTTGGTGCAGTGGTTGTTGTAGTAGGTGCTGTTGTTGTTGTAGTTGGTGCTGTAGTTGTTGTAGTTGGTGCAGTGGTTGTTGTAGTTGGTGCCGTGGTTGTTGTTGTTGGTGCTGTCGTTGTTGTTGTTGGTGCTGTCGTTGTTGTTGTTGGTACTGTCGTTGTCGTAGTTGGTCCCGTGGTTGTTGTAGTTGGTGCTGTGGTCGTTGTTGTGTTGTGCTGTGTCGTTGATTGTGGTGCCGTGTTGTTGTGTTGGTCGGTGGTTGTTGTAGTTTGTGTGTGGTCGTTTGGTTGTTGTGTGTGTTGTTGTTGTGTGCGTGGTTGTTGTAGTTGGTCCAGTGGTTGTCGTTGTTGGTCCCGTGGTTGTTGTAGTTGGTGCCGTGGTTGTTGTAGTTGGTACTACTGTTGTTGTAGTTGGTGCTGTGGTTGTGGTAGTTGGTGGTGTGGTCGTTGTTGTAGTTGGTGCTGTAGTTGTTGTAGTTGGTGCTGTGGTCGTTGTAGTAGGTGCTGTCCTTGTTGTAGTTGGTGTGTTTTGTTGTAGTTGGTGCTTAGTGTTGTAGTTGGTGCTGTGGTCGTTGTTGTTTGTCCAGTGGTTGTTGTAGTTGGTGCTGTCGTTGTTGTAGTTGGTGCTGTGGTTGTTGTTGGTGCCGTGGTTGTTGTAGTTGGTGCTTTCGTTGTTGTTGGTGCTGTGGTTGTCGTAGTTGGTGCTGTGGTCGTTGTTGTCGTTGGTGCTGTGGTCATTGTAGTTGGTGGTGTGGTCATTGTGGTTGCTGGTGTCGTGGTTGTTGTTGTTGGTGATGTGGTTGTTGTAGTTGGTGCCGTGGTCGTTGTTGTAGTTGGTGCCATGGTTGTTGTAGTTGGTGCCGTGGTTGTTGTAGTTGGTGCCGTGGTTGTTGTAGTTGGTGCTGTCGTTGTTGTAGTTGGTGCTGTGGTTGTTGTTGTTTGTCCAGTGGTTGTTGTAGTTGGTGTCGTGGTTGTTGTTGTTGGTGTAGTGGTAGTTGTTGTTGTTGGTGCTGTGGTCGTTGTGGTTGTTGGTGATGTGGTTGTAGTTGGTGCAGTGGTTGTTGTAGTTGGTACTTCTGTTGTTGTAGTTGATGCTGTGGTTGTGGTAGTTGGTGGTGTGGTTGTTGTGGTTGTTGTGGTTGTAGGGGGTTCTGTGGTCGTTGTTGTTGTAGGTGGCTCTGTGGTCGTTGTTGTTGTAGTGGGTTCTATGGTCGTTGTTGTTGTAGGTGATGCTGTGGTCGTTGTTGTTGTAGGTGTTTCTGTCGTCGTTGTTGTTGTAGGTGGCTCTGTGGTGGTTGTTGTTGTAGGTGGCTCTGTGGTCGTTGTAGGTGGTTCTGTGGTTGTTGAGGTTGTAGATGGTTCTGTGGTCGTTGTTGTTGTAGGTGGCTCTGTGGTCGTTGTAGGTGGTTCTGTGGTTGTTGAGGTTGTAGATGGTTCTGTGGTCGTTGTTGTTGTAGGTGGCTCTGTGGTCGTTGTAGGTGGTTCTGTGGTTGTTGTGGTCGTTGTGGTTGTAGGTGGTTCTGTGGTCGTTGTTGTTGTAGGTGGCTCTGTGGTTGTTGTTGTAGGTGGCGCTGTGGTGGTTGTTGTTGTAGGTGGTTCTGTGGTCGTTGTAGAAGGTTCTGTGGTTGTTGTGGTCGTTGTTGTAGGTGGTTCTGTGGTCGTTGTTGTTGTAGGCGGCACTGTGGTCGTTGTTGTTGTAAGGGGTTCTGTAGTCGTTGTTGTTGTAGGTGGTGCTGTGGTCGTTGTTGTTGTAGGTGGTTCTGTGGTCGTTGTTGTTGTAGGTGGATCTGTGGTCGTTGTTGTTGTAGGTAGCTCTGTGGTCGTTGTCGGTGGTTCTGTGGTTGTTGTGGTTGTAGTTGGTTCTGTGGTCGTTATTGTTGTAGGTGGCTCTGTGGTCGTTGTAGAAGGTTCTGTGGTTTTTGTGGTCGTTGTTGTAGGTGGTTCTTTGGTCGTTGTTGTTGTAGGTGGTGCTGTGGTCGTTGTTGTTGTAGGTGGTTCTGTCGTTGTTGTTGTTGTAGGTGGCTCTATGGTCGTTGTTGTTGTAGTTAGCTCTGTGGTCGTTGTAGGTGGTTCTGTGGTTGTTGTGGTTGTAGGTGGTTCTGTGGTCGTTGTTGTTGTAGGTGGCTTTGTGTTCGTTGTAGGTGGTTCTGTGGTTGTTGTGGTTGTTGTGGTTGTAGGGGGTTCTGTGGTTGTTGTTGTTGTAGGTGGCTCTGTGGTCGTTGTTGTTGTAGGTGGTTCTGTGGTTGTTGTGGTCGTTGTTGTTGTAGGTGGTTCTGTGGTCGTTGTTGTAGGTGACGCAGTGGCCGTTGTTGTTGAAGGTGGTTCTGTGGTTGTTGTTGTTGTAGGTTGCTCTGTGGTCGTTGTTGTTGTAGGTGGCTCTGTGGTTGTTGTTTTTGTAGGTGGTTCTGTGGTGGTTGTTGTTGTAGGTGGTTCTGTGGTCGTTGTAGGTGGTTCTGTGGTTGTTGTGGTTGTTGTTGTTGTAGGTGGCTCTGTGGTCGTTGTTGTTGTAGGAGGTTCTGTGGTTGTTGTGGTCGTTGTTGTTGTAGGTGGTTCTGTGGTCGTTGTTGTTGTTGTAGGTGGCACTGTGTTCGTTGTATGTGGTTCTGTGTTTGTTGTGGTCGTTGTTGTTGTAGGTGGTTCTGTGGTCGTTGTTGTTGTAGGTGGCTCTGTGGTCGTTGTTGTTGTAGGTGGCTCTGTGGTTGTTGTTGTTGTAGGTGGCTCTGTGGTCGTTGTTGTTGTAGGTGGTTCTGTGGTCGTTGTTGTTGTAGGTGGTTCTGTGGTCGTTGTGGTTGTTGTTGTTGTAGGTGGTTCTGTGGTCGTTGTTGTTGTAGGTGATGCTGTGGTCATTGTTGTTGTAGGTGGCTCTGTGGTCGTTGTTGTTATAGGTGGTTCTGTGGTTGATGTGGTGGTTGTTGTTGTAGGTGGTTCTGTGGCGGTTGTTGTTGTAGGTGGTGCTGTGGTCGTTGTAGGTGGTTCTGTGGTTGTTAGGGTCGTTGTTGTTGCAGCTGGTTCTGTGGTCGTTGTTGTTGTAGGTGGTGCTGTGGTCGTTGTTGTTGTAGGTGGCTCTGTGGTCATTGTTGTTGTAGTTGGTGCTGTGGTCGTTGTTGTTGTAGGTGGTTCTGTGGTCGTTGTGGTCGTTGTTGTTGTAGGTGGCTCTGTGGTTGTTGTGGTCGTTGTTGTAGGTTGCTCTGTGGTCATTTTTGTTGTAGGTGGCTCTTTGGTTGTTGTTGTAAGTGGCGCTGTGGTGGTTGTTGTTGTAGGTGGTTCTGTGGTCGTTGTTGTTGTAGTTGGTGCTGTGGTCGTTGTTGTAGGTGGTTCTGTGGTCGTTGTTGTTGTAGGTGGTTCAGTGGTCGTTGTTGTTGTAGGTGGTGCTGTGGTCGTTGTTGTTGTAGGTGGCTCTGTGGTCGTTGTTGTTGTAGGTGGCTCTGTGGTTGTTGTGGTTGTTGTTGTTGTAGGTGGTTCAGTGGTTGTTGTTGTTGTAGGTGGCTCTGTGGTCGTTGTTGTTGTAAGTGGTTCTGTGGTCGTTGTTGTTGTAGGTGGCTCTGTGGTCGTTGTTGTTGTAGGTGGCTCTGTGGTCGTTGTTGTTGTAGGTGGTGCTGTGTTCGTTGTTGTCGTTGTTGTTGTAGTTGGTGCTGTGGTCGTTGTGGTTGTTGTTGCAGGTGGTTCAGTGGTTGTATCTGTAGTTATTGGCTCAACTACTGACAGTGAGATAAGAAAACGAGAAGAGAAGAGTGACAATTAAATTGCACAACTCTATCACCTACTTCAACTTTAATCCTGCATTTTGTCTTGTGGCTTAGTACATATTTTTGTGCTGTTGGATGAAGGCATTTATTAGTCATTTTACTCACCTGTTACCACCAGAATAATTGCTATCATCCATCCAACACCCATTCTGTCTTCCTTCGAATCTATAACATGAAACAATGCTCTTACATGTGCAACTTAAAAGAGCTAATATCTTTAATCTTAACATTTAACTATATTCTTAAATAGCAATTTGTTTACAAGTGCGCACAATTCACTCATCATAACTTTCTGATAACACATTTTATGACTTTTCTGGGTCCAAGCTCATCTGAGATGGTCTGACACAGTTTGGAATAATGTGCTGTGGTCTGATAATTCACATTGCAAATTGGTCTTCAGCTCAAGAGTAAAAGAACAGTCCAGACTGTTATCAGTTCAAAATCCAGCAACTCTGATGGCATGGGTAACTTGTTCATCTGTAAAGGCACCAGTAATGTTGAAAAGGTACATACAGGATTTGGAGCAACATATGCTGCCATCCAAGCAATGTCTTCCTCCCTGCCTATTTCAGGAAGATAATTCCCAAGAACTACACCTACAAAGCTTCAACAATTAGTGTCCTTAGTCCTCTAGCTTATTGAGTGTTGTTGCTAGGAAAGTTGATGTAATACAGTGGTAAACATGCCGCTGTCCCAGCTTTTCTGGAGCGTGTTGTGGGCATCAAATTCAACATGAGTAAATATTTGCCGAAAATCAAGTGTGAACATTAAATATCCTGTCTTTGTAATGTATTCAATGGAATGTGAGTTGAAAAAGATATGCAAATAATTGTATTCTGTTTGTATTTACACTTTAAACAACTTCCCAACTTCATTCGGAGTGGGGTTTGTATCTGAAGTATTGTAAATGGGTCAAAGACGAGACATGTCAATTCTGGTGTCCGAGGCATATTTATAATCGTAAAAATAAATAAAAAAAATTAAAAAGTACAATTTGTTTCTCAATTCTCCCCACTTTACTTGCTCATATGAGTATTTACTGTAAGAAATGAAAATTTAAGGACTTATTTAGCTCAAAAGTACAAAACTGTCCTTCCTAGATAACGTCCAGGCTAAAGATCTAAGTACAAAATTATGCTAATAATGTCAAAAATCTTAATGAAGGCATTAATGATACACTGGGGCATAATTTTGTTTGTGTTTGTAATGACACCTACAAATAAAGTAACAACACTAAGCTCATTTACATTTTTATTCAAGAAATACTTTTGTCCCCATTTTTGGATTCTCAAATGTCCTTCCTGTGTATCGCACATAAAGTGGCTATATGACCATAGTTGGATTTGGACAGCCATGTTACAGGGTGTTGTATCAGCCAACAGATTCTGAAGGACCCCCAAAAGAGATGACAATGTCAATAAATCTCTCTTAAAATGTTGATATTTTGACCTTTTCGCTCAGTGGTACATGATGTACCACCGTGATGTGTCTTTCTGGATAACGCTAATAACACATTTATAATTTTTTAAATTTTAAAATGACCTATTTCATGTGAAATATGACATTGATATGTTGAAGATTAAGCCAATGTTTTACACAGTAGACCCAGTTAGTGCCCGATTATAAAGGAAAAATAGTTGTTTTGTCCTTCCTGGATAACAAAGGTATTCTGTTACCCAGGACATGTCCTCTGTTAGAGAGACTGGACATGTTAATCAATTCAGTAGCTGTAGGTTTTTAGACATTGATTTGATGTTGTACTGTTGTTCTTTTATTATTATTAATAGCAGCTGATTTAGATTTTTTTTCACTTTTAAAATCCTTATACGTCTTTGACCCAAATGCATGCTGGTTTGCATGACCCATTGCCATGCCAGTGAAAAGAACAGCTATGCCTGTGTGTTTTACAGGTGCAATGCTTTACATAAAACTACAACAAAAAACAAATATAGAGCATTAACAAATGGCAAAAGACCCAAAATATTAATAAGAAAAAAAACCTGAAATCGAAAAATAGAATTTTTTGTAAAAAATCATAAAAAATATATAGATTACCTAGTCACGTCAAATATGGATAAGCGAGACAAAGTAAATAAATCTTGTCATATCACATATTTACCTGAAATCTAAAAAAAACAAAAACACTAATGCATGTACGTATTTCCCAATGTTAGTACAGATATGAATAAGAAAGTATATGGCATAATAAATAACTACATACACATACATACAAGGATTGAACAGAAAAATACTCTTCTCTTACCCAAAATGAGGCTATAAGAAGAAAAGTTATTGGTTCCCCTTTTAACTTATGTCGCTGTTTTAAATTATTTCAGTATGTTAACTGAGACATAGTCACATCTATCCTTCTGTAAATCTCTCAGCTTAAGTGACGGTCCAAATCTGTTTTCGCCTTATATATTGGAATACAATAAATCCAATGACGTGACTGAAAGATGAGATCTTTCATTAGAATGCAGTCTTATCAGCTGTCACTCTCTTGACCCTACTATCTTCATTTTCCTGTAAAACTAGTTCCAGGTGTGAGTAACAACATTCAAACTGGAGATACCATCACGTAAATGGAGAGGAGATACACTGAATCGAGATACATTCAATACATATTGAATTGGTATTGTATATAATATTTGGGCTTATCTGAATAAATATGCAAGTAAATGATGCTTTTCTAATAAGTACAAAACTGCATTGTTTGATCAGTTCACCTCGAGAATCGTCATTTCCTCATATTTATCTGTGTGACTGCAAAACAACAACCTCAGTATTTTAATTTAACAAATAGGGAATATCTGTCATTTTTTGCTTGCAACACGAATGTCAGCAAAGAACATGCTGACACTGTACAATAATACACAAATCGTTCTGATATGCCACTCGGAACTGCATGCAGTTTTGTGAGCAAGTCCAGGGTAAGAATGTTTTAATCAAGCATGTAAACTGTAAGTGTGGTACTTTTTTTTTTTTTTTTTTGATAGATTATTGAGTAACTCTTAAGGAGTTATTCTTTTCTATTTTTCTTGTCACAATCAGTCAGGTCTGATGTAATTGTAGTTGACAGGAGAGTGGACTGGAACCTGGATTGCAATTAAATCGTTAATTTGCATAGTTTCAATCTCTTGAGACAAAGTTGAGGTCAGTTGTTTGCATTATCTTTTGTTTTATTGCTTATTATGTGTTATATCATTAGTTTTATGTGCATGGGTCAAATGCACTATATAATTAAATATACCTTGCCTTGCCTAGAAATGTGAGGAAGGTTGTTTTTTGTCTTGCTTCCTGCATGGTGTAACATATTCAGTGGCATAACAATTTATCATGTGTGAACTCTGAAAATATCCAATTTGGGGGTAAGGTGCTTTCCCAAGTCCCCTTAGCTGTGGACCCTGGGGCTCAAGCCGCTTTCCTAACCACTACGGCTCTACAGCTCTACCACCTGTATGTGCAAAACATGTGAACGACACATAAAATAATAGTAGTGCTTGAAAGTGTAAAGAAACTCTTGCATGTAAACAACTTACAAACGAGCACAGCCTAATAACTGCCATAAATACAGTACTGTACAAAGGTTTACGGCAGGAATGAAAAATGCTGAAAACTGAGAATGCTTTCAAAAATGAAAGTGTTAATTGTTTATTTTCATCAATTAACAAAATGCAGTGAATGGACAGAAGAGAAGTTTAAATCAAATCAGTACTGGGTGTGACCGTTTGCCCTTTGCCTTCAAGACAGCGTCAGTTTGTGCTTTTCATCTGTTGCACTGCAAGTTTCCTTGGCCAACCACTGTGTCTACGAGACGCTTTTTTCTTTGTACCTTTTCAATAGAGCTTGAACAGCACGTCTTGAAACACCAGTTTGCTTTGAAATATTTAAGGGAGAGACCTTGCTGATGCAGTGTAACTAACTTGTGTCTTGTTGCTGTGTTCAGTCTTGCCAGAGTAAAAGTGTGTTTGCTATAACTGGTCGATCATACACCTGCGAAACCTACAAGGATTGGCAATTTGACATAAAACCGGTGGGTGATGTAGAGCAAGCAAGGTAAGGCAAAATCTCGAGTGAAAAACGAAGGTACAAATACTAAAGTAGATGTGGAGCGTGTCATGTCAAGCCTCCAAACAATGAAATCAGCGACCCAAATAAAACAGGAAATAACTTAACAGTGACTCAGGATCATAACATATTGAGGCCGCATTGTCATAGTAGATTTCCAAGTAACTGAGTCCTCTGTCACAGTAACTGTGTGTGCGGTTAGTACACTTGCAGACTTCAGCATTATTGACTGACATTTTTACATGTGAAACAAAGAGAAACTCTCATCACATCCAGCTGTGACCCTGGTTGTGTTCAGATGTGCAGTAGACTTGACATTTTCAACAAGCAGAGGTCAGTGAAACTACTGAAGTTTTCCTAAAAGCTTCACCATAATTGGATTTAGTCCATTGGATTTAATCTCTTTGAAATCTTTACTTAATTATTTTAAATATTACATATCTATTTTATTACCTGCATACCCACAACAGCTTGATCGGAATATCACTTTTGACGTTTGGTAATTTCAAAACGTTTTTCTTACTATCTTTGTAAAATTAACAATATTAGGTTTGACACGCTTCATTTTTTAGGTCAAGTGTTAAATCATTGAATTAATGTGTGCCTCTTTAGTTAATTTGCTTGAAGGAAGTTTTGCAACTAAACAGGTCTCGCCACTTAATACAGGAAGTATTATTTTTCTCACAGTTGGGGTGAGTCTACTGGAGTGACAGGCACATAGTTAGGAATGCCAATAGACTTGGAGACATGTGATTGTAGAAAGCTGGCACCATCCCAGGGTTACACATACCAGCATAATGAGTAAAGTGTCTGCTGGCATGCCAGTAGTCCTCAACTACCCAAGGTCTCGTGTATGGAAGAGGATAGTAGAATATACAGATACAGAGTAGAATAGCAGAGTAGAAAGATAAGGAAAGAAAGAATTCATGAATGTGGATGAACCCACACTCCTTGGCTCTCAGTGCAGCCGGTGCCATTATGATGAGGTTCATTGTCGGTATTATGTCAGTAAGTTAAAATAAGTGAGTTAACGTAAGTTAAAATACCTCTAGTGACTGATAAGACTCAGTCGTCACAATGACAGCTGGGATAGGCTCTGGCACCCCGTGACCTTCCAGGGGAGAGCTGGTTACAGAAAATGAATGGCTGAATGAATGTTGCAGCAGCGTGTCGCTGGCAGCGAGTGTTACAATGTCCTGGTGCGTGAATATGAGTTGATTATGGTAAATTAAACTAAAACGCATAGGACAGTTAATAAGTGGTTGAGCTTTTTTCTGAATTTGGAACTCCCGAAACTTTGCTGTACCAAGCACGTAACTTGGAAAAATGGAAAAAACTGAGTAACTACACAAATCCACGCAACTTCTTCACAAACAACAAGAACTATTGCTTCAGAACTAAGGCTGCCATGGCACCAACTAAAGCAACAACAACTGGTCCACCAACAATGACGGCAACTGCTGCACCAGCTACAACTGCTTCACTTATCTCGTTTACCAGCAATAACCACAACTGCTTAACCAACCACAACTGTTGTTGCAGCTATTGAACATTCCCCATGTTGAGACCGAGTAAAACTACTGTATAAACCATAGAAAACATGAATAACCTAAAAGTTAAATGTTTATATTACTCCGTACCCATAGTGCATTCATTTCATACTTCAATGCAACTGTGATTTTTTTTTTTAAAAAAAAAGGCACTTCAGAAAATATTTTTGCTATCCCTAAATTGATTCTTCTCACAAAATAAAAATGCAATGATCTCAATCAGTATGTGACGAAAACACCACTGAAAAGATGTAGTGTTCACCAGCAGTTTGTTCAGTTTCAGAATGTTTTGTTTGATGCAGTCTTGCGGGATTGTAGATGATAAAATACAAACAGCCCTCTTGCTGTGCTACGTCGAGCAGCACTAACTGAACAAGCTGGTTAAACTTCAGAATCTTTCAACACGCCTAACACAGCTATCCACTCACCTGAGATGCTGTTGATCATTTCATTAAATCCCTTTTATTACAGGGCCATTACAAGCTGGCCCTGACCTCTCACCACAGTATGAAAGAGATGTCCCAAACTATTCATGGTTCATTGTTTATCTGTTTTAATTATTACACAGATTTAATTTGATTGTAATTACAGAGTTCTAATGTGTTTACACAATCCAACTGCACCACACCTTTAAAAATAATTGCTGTATGTGCTATGTAAAGCTGAGATGAATGTAAACTAGTCGGTCCATGGTCCCGATTTCCTCATCAGTTCCTCAGTATTTATACAAGCCCATTCCACTTGACTAATCCCCATTAATTAATGACTTTCAGTTCATGCTTTCTCACCTGTTGCCTAATCTTCTGCCTGTCAACTCTGTAAGCTGCACTACTGTTTGGATTTATGTCCTCAGTTTGTTTCCCAGTGTGACACGTGTGCTCATTCTGAAATACTCATTTTCAGATTTTCCACAAAAATCTTAAGTGGTTCTTTCCAGTACTCCATTATCTAAATAAATTTATTTATAGGTTTGTTTTTTTAATCAATTTAACATTAGCTAAACACCAATTAAAGGATTACACCATTTTCATATTTTATTAAGTTTTATTATTAACCCTTTATAGGGCACTCATTAAAATACTTGGAATTTCAGTCCTAGTGTTAATATAGGACGTCAGAATACTATTTTACTTTTGTAGAATTTTTCTTTTTTTTTTCTTTTCTCTTTTCATGGGGAAAATCAACATTAATGATTTTGACACATAGGCCCTGTGCTCCCTAATAAAGCAGTCACACTCAGTGTTCATGCAGAGGTGAACTATGAAGACATATTTGACCCTGATCTGACCTGACAATGTTTCCTTGTTCATTTCTAAATGGCTGAATGAAAACCACGTGCTTCTAAACCTCAGAGAGGCGCAGGGAAGCAATTCTTTTTATATGTGGAAGTGACCATATATGGCTCCTTGTCCCATACGGGGTTTAAGATGGCAGGAGTGAGCTTTCAGTCGGAAAATGTGAGAATTAATATTCTGTTGTATGAAAAACATATTAGAGGCCAGTTTAAAAATATTTGGCCCTACAATTTAAACTTGTAATATATCTGATTTAAAATGAGCAATTTCAACTGGCTGATCAAATGGGAGATATAATTCTTGTCATAGAGATGTATTGTAATTGGATTTGAGATTTGCATTTTGGATTGTACTGCACAGGTCTATTACAACATGGATTTTTCTGTTGAGTGCATAATTCAGCCTCTGGATTGACTGCTGGGAAGCAGAATCCCTGTTATTCTAGCAAACCCTTTTATAAGACTGAAACCTAGTGGCACCAGTATGACCTTGTGACACAGGTTAAACTCAAACACCTGTCTGTCGTCAGGATTCTATGAAAGTTATGTGAGAATAAAGTGGCTGTCAAACCAGTTATTAGGCTGTGTTTCTTCATCTGACAAACCCTAGGCAAACAAATCAGATCTGTATCTCTGCAATTATCATTTTAGGTATTCACTGGTACTTTTGTTTTCCCCATTTCTAGCGAAAATCTGTTCTTGCACGCTTATATACCAGCTTTCTCAACACACTGTTACACCAGACTTTGAATTTTACTTAATAATGAACTAACGAAATCTGATATGTTGGTTAATGTTGATTTAGTTGGTCTGTTTTTGTATTGGTAAAGATGATAGCAGGCGAAGTAGCAAGAACGAGGCTTCAGCTAAGTTAAAAACACAGTTTTTAGTTTTTTGGCCAGTAATTACTTGTAAAAGACACCTTTCTGAGATTGTTATCAATCAGACACTACTAAGATTTGGTAGTGTCTGAGTGGTTTGGTAAGATGCCTTGACTTGTAGATCTGTATTTTTTCTTTCACTGAGCCAATTGACTGGCTGAGACTCGTGGTGTTATATAACTCCATCTAAAACTTGGACCAAGGCTTTCAGAAAAAAACAGCAGGACTCTGAGTTAACTAGTGGCAATGACAAGAAATTTGGCAAGATCAGTATTTGACAGGAGACAGGACATGCAATTACATAGTTCAAATTTTAATCTTTTCATGCATTGAGTATGTATGGCATGCAAAACTTGTGTTGTGACACGATCTGCCACCTACACATTTATGTGCCGTGTCTACTGGAAAAAAGAAACCTGGACAGTCGCCAGATACCTGTCACTCACAGGGCTAACGCAGTAAAACATCCTCTTCTAATTTATTTTTTTAACACTTCATTTTTACCTTTTACCGTATACAGAACAGGACATTTCTGACCTATGATTATATATATATGTGTGTGTGTGTGTGTGTGTGTGTATATATATATATATATAATAACAAATAAACAACTAATAAATAAAAAAAAAACAATTAAAACTGGTAATAAAACCAAGACGTGTCTGTACATAAACACACACACACACATATACACATACCTTCCTATACATATACCCTTATACATACTTCTAAATTAAGGCATAAACATAGAATATGACTTCTTATTTACATCTCCTGCGAGTGGTTTTATTGTTGTGGCTGATCTGTGTGTATTTCTGTTGCAAGGTTGAACAATCTAACATGAAGGGTTAATGGGGATTAACTCGCGTTTGTTGCCGTTCAAAGAACAACACGGGGAGTTTTTCCGATCTCGCAGGTTGCCATTTGCCTGCGTCAAATTCTTTTTGAACTCAGGTAGAACAGCCTTTGTACATCCTTTAGCCCTTCTTTACCTTTAAGACCTCACTGGCTTTTATATTCAGATACTACTTCTGAGAAAGGATCCGAAACTACTGTACCTAAGGATTAAGTAAAAGACTTTATATGAACAAACAGGAAGAAAGGTCTTTTGTCCTGACAGCTTTCTGATCCATCAATCATGTTTCATACATGGCATGCTACTCCTCCTGCTGGTTAAGTATTTGACTGAGGCATTATGTGTGTGTCACTATCACCGTAGAACAGGATCCGTACGTAGAATTTCTGTTAATTTCTCACCAAAGAGCAATGATGAAGTTCAAGGATTATATATCCACAGCTGCTTTATTTAAGAACTGGATTATTAATTTGAAAATGGATTAAAACTGGATTAAAAACAGAGTGGATATGCTTTTTCAATTTCCCCTTTTACCTTATTCTTCTTGCCAACCACAACAAACCACTCCTTGCTCAACAAGAAAAACCCTTTCACTTTGGAATCATGTCCCAAACCATCACATAATATAATGTAGTATTTAGAATGTACACCAGAAGCCAGAAGGGGAATTATTTCCCTGGAGTTGTTTCTCATGCTGAGAAACTGAGTAAGCAGAGGAGGAAGTCTAAAGAGAAAACCAAAGACACCAAATGTAAACAAGCAGCAGCAGGGGGAATACACACAAGGAAGCAGAAAATCACTGAGGCAAGAAAATACTTGAAGCAAAGCAGCCTAAAACAGAAACAGGAAAAAGGCTATATTTATAAGAAAAGAACAACAACAGAAACCTAGAAACATAATGTATGCCACATTTTCAATGTCACTTTGAAATCAGCCTAAATAAAAGGCTAATTATAAAAGCATGTCCATCATTCAGGGCGTCCCAAGTACACTTTTGCATTGTTGCCTTTTGTTTTTGTAAATGCAACAACGAGGAACCATCATTCTGGGTGTGACCAGGTTAGCAACAGAATTTACAACCAGCAGGTGCCAGTCACAGACTGGATATTTCCCAGTCCCATAGCACATGCTGAACAAGACTACATCAAGTGCTACTAGGGATTTTATCGACAGGGAGAAGAACATTATTTAACAATTTGTTAAGTTATGAGGTCATTAAACTCTTTGAAACCTTAGGTCACAGAGTTGAACTTAAGTAAATGTTCCTCATTTCACAGTGATTTTCATTTTAATTTGAATGCTGTTACATTGTAAGTGACACCCTTGATATTACCTTTATTTATTAAAAGTAGTACTAGCTGACGTGAAAGGGTACATTTTGCGTCAGTATTGGACGTCTTCGGGTGTGACAAATCGTCGGTATATTATGCCTTGGGAACAAGAACGGATTGGTTTACCAGCACCAAATATGGGATTTGGGGGCATTTAGTGTATTTATGACAGTTAATAGTCCATTACAAAATTCACAATGCAATTACAATATGTAATGAATTTTAAAGAAATTGCAAAGTTGCAGGTATTTTTTTTTAATACTTTTTAGCTAAATTGGTGAAGAGTAATTTTAAAAGTACATTACTCTTGTAGAGTCAGAGATAGTACATGGTTAGTTTTAGCTTTGTAGACACCCTACAGTGTCTCAAAGGGAAAAACAGAAACAGATGACTTCAACATCACACAATAAAAAAATATAGGGAATTCTGTATTAAGAAAAACGTAAATGTATTTATAAGATATTGTTTATTAGATACTGAGATGACCGAGCACTACTGAGGACCTCTGCACGAAACGAAGGCCAGGAGTGATCTTTGCTCAGATTTGCTAAGTTCTCTAACCAGCCTCAAAAGTCACAGAGTAAGTGTACCTGGGATTGGAGCTAACCAATAATTCCCATACTTCAAGCAGAAGGCACGTCTTGTCAACCGAGAACTAAAGCAAACTATATATATAACTACGGATCAGGCATAACATTTATTTATTTTATTAATTAACAATATGCATGTGCACAAGAATATACACTGTATATATAACTTTATGTTCTCCCTGTGTCTGCGTGGGTTTTCTCCAGGTACTATGGTTTCCTCCCGCCTCCAAAGACATGCTTGTTAGTTTAATTGGTGACCCTAAATGGACCCGAGGTGTGAGTGTGAGTGTGAATGGTTGTTTGTCTCTGTGTTAGCCCTGGGATAGACTACCCCACCTCTTGCCCAGCGACAGCAGGGATAGGCTCCAGCAATGCCTGTGACCCTAGTGAGGATAAGCGGTATGGAAGATGACACATATATATATATATAACTTCAGGGGGCCATTAGGAAAATAGAGGAGTGGTTGTGTAAATGGGATTTTAAATTTTCAGTTGAAAAGTCAAAGTCGGTGTTCTTTACAAGGAAGAGAATTGACATGGGAGTAAAACTTAAAATATATAATCAAGAATTAGAGAGGCGGAAATATTTTTAATTCTTGGGGTATGGTTTGATGAAAAACTTACATGGGCTGTACATGTTCAGAAAGTGGTGGATAAGTGTAAGAAAGTATTAAATGTGATGAGATAGTATTCGGAAGGGAATGGGGAGCAGATAGAACAGATAGAACAGCTTTAAAAGCAATATACAATGAATTGATTAGATCTAGGTTAGATTATAACAGTGTAGTATATGATTCGGCAGTAAGTGCATCGCATAAGAAATTAGACAATATTCAGCATTAGGCTTTAAGATTATGTGCAGGTGCATTTAAAACACCTCCAGTAGCAGCTTTGCAGACTGATATAACATAAGACACTTATTGAGTTACTGGGCTAATTTACAGGATCACAGTCAAGACCATCCTACAAGAGAAACGCTGAAACCATGTTGGGAAAAAGGAAACAAAGAAGGAAACAAAAAGCTTTGGATGGACAGACACAAAAAGGCAGAAGAACTGCAAATGGTGTGCATGAAAATTAGTCCAACAGTACCACTGTCAACAACTGGGTACTGATGCAACAGGAGATTTGTCATTATTGGAGAAGAGAAACCAGGATATGAGTTTTGTGTTTGAGTCAAACAATATACAGGCATATACTGGAAAAGTCTATGGTTACGTGCAGATATACACACATGCATGAAAGAATTCTATGGATAAAGTGGAAGTTTCAAATTTTGTTCCAGAATTCCAAGTCTAAGTAGGGAAAAGGATTAATAAAGTAGTATCAGTTTTCACAGGGGAAATGATTGGATTGTTGTTAGCAGTTCAACGGGTTGAGGACATAAGACCACTGAGAACCATCATCTTCTCAGATTCCAGTTGAGTATAGTCTGTCAAACAGTAGACCAGATATACTGACACGACCTGGCTCAAGGGCCGTGCCAAAAGGAGGAAGCACATGGTTTAAAAGGTTTAAAAAACAGGTATTTAATTTATTAAAGTATTTCAAAAGCTAAACTGAATATCCAACAAAGGAATAAAGATGAGGCGTGGCAATTAGCTGTCAGTAGTGTCGTGCTGTTGCAGATGGAAAATGTGCTGCTGTATGGTGTGTTGTATGGTGCAAAACTTAAGAACAAAAAGTAATGCCAACAGAACCAAAATGCGCTGCTGTCCTCAGGGAGCGAGACCCAAGCTAGCTACCAACAAAACGTTATGTATTGATTTTCAACACCTGATTACCTCTGTCTTATTCCTTTTTTGCCTCATTTTCTTTTCTGAGCCACGGAGAGCATTTTGCCTTTTTGACATGTTGACTTTAACTTGACTGTAAACAGACTGTCGAGTGTTGACCGTTGCCAGTTGGTAAATCTTGCGTCGAGACAAGGGAACAAAATTTTATGGGTGTGGCAGTGATGAGTAGCAGAAAATGATAGAACACCTGTTGCTGCTGTACTGTGGATAGTGTCAGCAGCGTCACTGGTTCAAAGTTTTGACTAACATTCTCTAGATAAGTTGTAGTGGATTTTTGTAATATTATTAAATAATAGTATGTAAAAACAAAAAACACCCTCAGTATACTTTCTTTAGACAATGTATATATTATGTTTTTAGTAAATAATCATATTCAAGAATTTCATGGTTTACAACAATATAAGTTAACATAACAGAATATACATATACTATAAATACAGGTACATGTGAAAACTGAGTTTATAATCATTCAGGATAGTGTTCAGACATTTTATATTTTGCAATTTACATTTTTCTTTTTTTTTAACAGTATTAAATAACACTGTTGATTTTTCTTACTAAATTTAGTCATTTTTTTAATGTTGGAGTCTGATCAGACCTTTTACTGATTAAAAAACAGATCAAATAACATAGTCATTTAACAGTTTCCCAAGACTTGCCTTTGTAATCACTGTTGATTATAACTTACAACTATTCTAACTAAATCAGTTAATATTGTCTTTGTGCAAATTACATTATTCTTTCATAATAACAGAGTAAAGTGGTGTTTACACTTGTTTCCTTCATATATGTGATTTCAGGAATGTCAGGTGATTTCAGTAGATACATAGTCAAAATCATATAATTGCTATTCATCAGAGGCTTTGAATCAGTTTTCAAGATTTTCAAGAAGATTTTCTTATACTAGTAGCAGCAGACATTTTCTTCTTCAGCACAGACTATCACTGGCATGACAGTAGCCATGACAGCAACACCAGACAGGATGCAGTGATGGAACTGATCATGTGGCTCACTCCACTTGACGCTACTGTAAATGTTGAAAGAAGGAAAATGAGGAATTGCATTAATTAAAATTCCTAATATATTGTAACTTTATAATATGATAGCATTTAAAATGACTTGCCTGCACCATCCACAAAAATAGAGTTGGTGTCAATGGTAAAGGCTGTGATGTTGGA
Organism: Mugil cephalus; assembly: GCF_022458985.1. Lineage (NCBI taxonomy): Eukaryota > Metazoa > Chordata > Actinopteri > Mugiliformes > Mugilidae > Mugil > Mugil cephalus. The sequence goes on from NC_061770.1 coordinate 43,991,627, forward strand.
AGATGCATCGATCAAAACTGTGGCTATCTGAGTGTTGTTAGGAACAGATGTGGATCTGAACGTGAGGTCCATGTTGTTGATGATTGATCCGTTACTGCAAAAGGATTGACAGAAACATAGTTTTATTTCTAAGGATTTAAAATCAATATTCTTAAGATTCTACTAATATAATGATAAAAACATAAATTTTACCTGAATGATACCACAGTCAAGAAGCGGAATGATGAAAATGCTCTTTGGTAGAAAGGTTCCAGCTGCAGAAACACAAACAAACTTTAAATATATATGCTCTGTTTAATGGGTTCATGGTTTGTACTCTTTTCAGTGTGATTTTTTTTTCAACCTTTTAATGACTACCTTCTGTGTACACACATGATTAACTTTATGTGGCAGAGACTACAATTTTTTAAGACAAACTATCTGTGGTGAAGTGAATAAATAAAAATCCAGCATCTGTTATAAATCAAGACTTTTTTCCTCATTTTCCATGTTATAAGAATGTGAACATTTTCACTTGAAGATACTTACATTTGACTTGAGCAGATTAGCCCGATTGATAAATGCTTGAGATGAGGGATTCAGCAAATCATTTGTAAAGGTCTCTCTAGGAGATCTGAAAGTCACCCGCCTTATTGTAACTGCCTCAGCAGTTGTGGTGGATGTTGTGGGAGCTGCAGTTGTTGTGGCATTGGTAATTGCATTTGTATCTGAAAGAAAGGCAGACACAAAGACAAGTATGGGGGTAAAAGTGAAAAATTAGATATTGTTACTCAAAGGGCATTCTTTGTACTATATGTTTATGAATGGCCAGTTAACTATAGCAACAGGAAAGTTTTCTTTTAAAATGGAAGGTTATTGTTTCTTCATTATTTTCTTAGATGGCAGGAAGATTTTTTGATGGTCACTAAAGGACGATCAACTCAAAGTCATGACATAGACTGACATAAATCAACTACATATGGGTATATTTCATTGCTACTTAAGTGTGACACCACTGTTTACTTACCAAGTACTTGGATAGTGTTGGCTTGAATAGTGATGTTGAGCGTAATGTTGGGATTATTCACTGCATTTACTAAGGTTTGTACAACATCAGAAGCTGGTGGGATTTCTGCAGGTGTGGTATTTCTGTTGAATTCGATTCCCACCTCTGCAACAGTGTTCTCCATTCGTGTTTGGCCCAAAGCTCGTCTGCATACAAAAAGCAGATATTTGAACCATTATTGATCACTAGTATGTCTATGTCTGTGGCCATGGTCAATATGAAAACTTCTATATTCAAATATTTAGAAGATTCTGTCAAGAAATGTATCCTCTCACCTAAATGCTATGATGAATGTGCGGCGGAAAATTCTACCATATCGAGCCAAGTAGATGATGTCACACTGCGAAGTAAAAAAGGAAAATTAAATTAATAACAATCACTAATTACACTTAATTAAGTGAAAGTATTGAGGAATTGGACTCACCACTGTTACAACTCTTGTCTCAAGGGCCCTAAATTGTGGGCTGCTGCTGTTACTGAGTTCTGGGACAAACGGTTCTACCAAGGTTGCTTGAATAGCCACAACTGGGGGTGGTGCTTCGGTTGTAGCAGCTGTTGTAGTTGATGCAGTGGTGGTTGTTGTAGTAGT